>NC_092280.1:231300-328800 GCF_036320965.1 Panulirus ornatus | reverse complement strand
ACTATTTTAGCTCACTGTACTGAAGTGCAATGTGGTTCATTCTTCATTATGGTTTCAGTACAGTCTCACGATACACTGTGTTGATAGTCGTGCAATTGCCATGGTTGTCATAGCAGTGCTACAGTGAACATAGTTGACGTCCATCCTCCAGCTTTTGGTGGATACTGTGCACTCTCTCTATAGTAGAGCAGATCTGTTAACTTCCATCAGAATCTGCAGAGCGATTCAACAAACTGGTATGAATGCTGGCTGCAAGTGAAACTAAAGATTCTGCAGTCATCCAGCTCGCACTACTCTCCTGTATCCACAGATTTTCGTGTATATATCATCGTACTTGGCAGTCTTCCGTACTTAAGATGTTGCTTCCAAGCTTCACGAGATTTCTCTTATAGCGAAAGATAACGACATGAGCATTATCTAATCACTTCTTGCTAAAAGCAGTAACGATTACGTAAATGAAAACTAAACTATGACATACCAACATAAGAATCAATTACTGTTAAGTGAATTCATGTGGGTGTCAGGAAAGTCGTGCATCTGTTACATTGTAGGTCTCACGTCTGATGTGAAACATCTTAGCACTTGGGAATATGTTTCACACAAAATCCTTCCATACAAGAATCACCAAATACGGAACAACAAGCTTGATAGGAATATTGAGATGTTCTTTGAGATGTTTATCATATATGACAATAAACATTGATACATTGTGTACGGTGCTCTCTCAACGACACTCTTTTTGCCACCACACATCTCTCTTACCCTTTCATTAATTACTCGATCAAACCGCCTCACACCACATAATGTCCTCAAACATCTCATTTCCAGCACATCCACTCTCCTCCGCACAACGCTATCTATAGCCCACGCCTCGCAACCATATATCATTGTTGGAGCCACTATTCCTTCAAACATACCCATTTTTGCTTTCCAAAATAACGTTCTCGACTTCCAAACATTCATCAATGCTCCCAGAACTTTCGCCCCTCCGCCACCCTATGATTCACTTCCGCTTCCACGGTTCCATCCGCTGCCAAATCCACTCCCAGATATCTAAAACTCTTCACTTCCTCCAGTTTTTCTCCATTCAAACTTACCTCCCAGTTGACTTGTCCCTCAACCCTACTGTACCTAATAGCCTTGCTCTTATTCACAGTTACTCTCAGCTTTCTTCTTTGACACACTTTACCAAACTTAGTCACCAGCTTCTGCAGTTTCTCACCCGAATCAGCCACCAGCGCTGTATCATCAGCGAACAACCACTGACTCACTTCCCAAGCTCTCTCATCCACAACAGACTGCATACTTGCCCCTCTTTCCAAAACTCTTGCATTCACCTCCCTCACAACCCCAAATTAAACACCATGGAGACATCACGCACCCCTGCCGCAAACCAAAATTCACTGAGAACCAATTACTTTCCTCTATTCCTACACGTACACATGCCTTACATCCTCGATAAAAACTTTTCACTGCTTCTAACAACTTGCCTCCCACACCATATATTCTTAATACCTTCCACAGAGCATCTCTATCAACTCTATCATATGCCTTCTCCAGATCCATAAATGCTACAAACAAATCCATTTGCTTTTCTAAGTATTCTTCAAAGCAAACACCTGATCCACACATTCTCTACCGCTGCTGAAACCACAATGCTCTTCCCCAATCTGATGCTCTGTACATGCCTTCACCCTCTCAATCAATACGCTCCCATATAATTTCCCAGGAATACTTAACAGACTTATACCTCTGTAATTGAGCACTCACTTTTATCCTCTTTGCCTTTGTACAATGGCACTATGCACACAATCCGCCACTCCTCAGGCACCTCACGATGAGTCATAAATACATTGAATAACCTTACCAACCAGTCAACAATACAGTCACCCCCTTTTTTAATAAATTCCACTGCAATACCATCCAAACCCGCTGCCTTGCCGGCTTTCATGTTCCGCAAAGCTTTTACTACCTCTTCTCTGTTTACCTAATCATTCTCCCTCACCTCTCTCACTCTGCACACCACCTCGACCAAAACACCCTATATCTACCACTCTACCATCAAACACATTCAACAAACTATCAAAATACTCATTCCATCTCCTTCTCACATCACCACTACTTGTTATCACCTCCCCATTTGCCCCTTTAATGATGTTTCCATTTGTTCCCTTGTCTTACGCACTTTATTTACCTTCTTCCAAAACATCTTTTTACTGTCCCTAAAGTTTAATGATACTCTCTCACCCCAACTCTCATTTGCCCTCTTTTTCACCTCTTGCACCTTTCTCTTGACCTCCTGCCTCCTTTTATACATCTCCCATTCATTTGCATTATTTCCCTGCAAAAATCGTCCAAGTGCTTCTTTCTTCTCTTTCACTAATAATATTACTTCTTCATCCCACCACTCACTACCCTCTCTAATCTGCCCACATCCCACGATTCTCATGCCACAAGCATCTTTTGCTTCATATGTTCTAATTTGATAAATTGCCGGCACATCGTCCTCTGTATACCACATTTCTGCAATATCCGCCGCACCGGGCATGCCTTTCACCATCCTGCATGTTCAGGCCACGAGCACTTAGAATCATATTCACTCCAATCTTCCATCTTCAATTTGGTCTCCCCATTCATCTTGTCTACTTGTCAACTTCTCATTCATTTTCACTACATGTACATATATCTGCGTGTGTAATTACCTATCTTTACATAAAGTGGAGAGGACTGATAGACTTTCAGAAATTTCTCTCTTTACTTTCATGCAGCTCTTTGAATATTAGTATTCTGTCAGCATTCACAATATCATTATTCACTTTACTCCACCCATACACTACCCTGATATTAGAGAAGTATTTCTTTATATCTTTTATGAGAAGCTTAGTGTGTGTGTTTGTGTGTGTGTGTGTGTGTGTGTGTGTGTGTGTGTGTGTGTGTGTGTGTCATTCATGAAGGATTGATCTAGCATCATCGTGTAACCTACTGACGTCATCCATCTACTATTATGTACTGCTGGTCACAAACAGACAGTGAGAAGCAGATGTACAGATCCCACCACACTCTCAGCCGACAGCGGCGGTGAGGTGAGCTGGAGGGAGTGGAGGGAGGGGAGGGAGGGAAGTAAGAGGGGCGTGAGCCTGGAGAGCGGCGGTGAGAGTGGCCCGCCTTGCTCAGGTGACCTCCGGGGAGAGGATCTGGACCATTACTTCTGTAATGAGGCCGCAGTTGAGGCCAAGTGCCTGGAACCGGGAGAGTGGCCAGGTGAGGCCAAGTGTCTTCAGCTGAGAGAGAGAGAGAGAGAGAGAGAGAGAGAGAGAGAGAGAGAGAGAGAGAGAGAGAGAGAGAGAGAGAGAGAGAGAGAGAGAGAGAGAGAGAGAGAATACGCTGCAGTGTGTTCGTACTTAACATGTTAATCAAACATGTAACAGCATTAAGACAGAAAATCCACAATAACATGCCTGAATTCTAAGATATGTGGTATACTAGCAAATGAAGGGATTTTGGGTAACATTGTATACTATTTACATATATGAGCTCAAGGAGAGTAAGAAATATACTACGGTACAGACACTCAGTTACACAAAATTTACATGCTGGCAGTGGTATATAGTTTAAGGTACAGTGTTGTGAGTATAGCGCTTGGTACAGAGTGGGAGGTACACTCGATGCGTCGTTCGTAGGTCGGAGTACAGTGAGCGAATGAAGGGTAAACACCTTAAAGTACACAACCTTGCTTATTCCCTCAAATATACGTCTCCGGTACACGGTACAGCCATCAGGGTACGCGGTATCGACCTCAAAGAATACGATAAAGACCTTGAGATGCACGGTACACGCCTCAGGATACAAACACAGAGAGTAGAAACGTCAACTGGCGTCCGGCTGGATGATGGGAGACACCTCAGAGTAATCTGCGTTACGTGGGTACCGTCAACATGGCCAGCACCTGGTACCGTTAACATGGCCAGCACCTGGTACCGTCAACATGACTAGTACCTGGTACCGTCAACATGGCCAGCACCTGGTACCGTCAACATGTTCGTAGTAAGTAAGAAAGGTCGCCAAATGTCACCTGCAGGTAATATTATTTCAGGGAATGTAATCTTTACCAACACACTGAATCTGGTTCGCCTTTCAATGTCCTTAATTCTAACTTTTCAAAGAGTCTCCGACCGCATGTCCGGGAGCGACCTTTCGCTGGACACCCTCACAAAAGCTACGAAACTTCATGAATTCTTCCCGCTGCGCACTCGTGAATGGCCTTTGTCGCGAAACCTTATTACCCTCTCCGCCGCCTATTGTAGTCTCTCAAAGAGATTCCTAGCTGCTTCCCTGCCGTGAGCCGCCGACACATCACCACAAAGGACGTGGTACTCTTTGTCAAGTTTCCTGCTTGACCTCCTCTTGCTTAAGTTTCTCTCTTTGTTAACGATCGTAAAGCATCATCATCAACAACAATCAGACAGTCAGCGTACATGAACCACGGTCAGGGTGAGGAGGGGGTCGCTATGAGAACTAGTCGACACAGTATATTTAGAGGTAAAGTGAGAGATGATAAAGATAAAGACAGTATCTAATCATTTATCGTACTGGATCACCGTTTCCTGCATCAGCGAGGTGGCGCCAGGAAACAAAGAACGGCCCATTCACTCATGTACACATATGAATATATACATACATACCCATACACGTACATATACATACACATGCATATACATATCAACATGTACTAATGTACATACACATACACAAACATATACACATATAAACATGTACATATTCATACTTGCTTGCCTTCAATCCATTTCCAGCGCCACCACTCCCCACAGGAAACAGCATCGCTCCCCCTGCTTCAGCGAGGTAACGCCAGGAAAACATAGAAAAGGCCACATTCGTTCACATTCATTCTCTAACTGTCATGCACCGAAACCACAACTCCCTATGGGGTAAACCATGCCTTGTAAACTTTTCCATGGTTTACCCTAGACATTTCACTTGCCCTGGTTCAGTCCACTGACAGCACATAGACACCGATATACCACATCGTTCCAATTCACTCTATTCCTTGCACGCCGCTCACCCTACTGCATGTTCAGGCCCCGATCGTTCAAAATCTTTTTCACTCCATTCTTTCACCTTCAGTTTGGTCTCCCACTTCTCGTTCACTCCACATCTGACACATATATCCTCTTTGTCAATCTTTCCTCATTCATTCTCTCCATGTGACCAAACCATTTCAATACACCCTCTTCTGCTCTCTCAACCACACTCTTTTTATTACCACACATCTCTCATACCATTTCATTACTAACTCGATCAAACCACCTCACACCACATATTGTCCTCAAACGTTTCATTTCCAAAACATCCACCCTCCTCCGCACAACCTTATCTATAGCCTATGCCTCACAACCATATAACATTGTTGGAACTACTATTCCCCCAACCCTGTGACTCACTTCTACCTCTATGGTTCCATTCTCTGCCAAGTCCACTACATGATACCTAAAATACTTCACTTCCTCCAACTTTTCTCCATTCATACTCACATCTCAACTAAGTTGTCCCTCAACTCTGCTAATAATGTTACGAATGTTTATTATGATTATAACAATAATGACAATAAAGATGTTAATGATGATTTTGAAAATTATAGTCATCATAATGATTATAACGATAATTAAATGAACATGATGGTAATGGTATTACTAATGATGATGATAATGATCTCACGTATCTGTTTTTACATATCTTTGGTGTCGAGTCCTAAGTTAGACACCCCCCCCCCCCCCCCCCCCCCCCCCCCCCCCCCCCGGTATCACACGGCGAGGCGGTCATTAAGGCAGAGGCTTCTCAGTTCCTATGTTAACGCTCGCTCGCGCTGGGTTATATCTCCCTGCTTCAGAATCCGCGTTGCACATAAGACGGACCTTCTCTAAGAACAGACCAACACTCTGTACTACTTCGTACTACTTCATTCGTACTACTTCATTTACGTGGGAATGCGGATTCTATTTGACATAATAATGTTCACGATAAAGCCTTTAGTTATAGTACAAACCATCCAAGATTTTAGATGTTCTCTGTTTCCTGTCTCAAGTAATGAGACTGTTTTCAAGGTGTAGTGTGGGCCAACCATTAAAGTAATAACTTTTCTGTTCTCTCGTTGTTATCATCGTCTTCTAATATGTCTTCATAAGGAAGAAAAGTTATGATTTCTGAGTCTTGTAAAGATTTTACGATGACAAGATAAAAGTTGAGGCAGTTGGGCAGATCTCCCGCGTGGACTCAACCTCTCTTGAATTTTTCATGTGTTGGTGACCAACATGGTTTCTGGTGTTCCGGTGTTTGTTGCAGGATGTGGTCGTCAACTTGTGTTTTCTCTGGGCTATTGCGGTCTATCTGTGATCTCTATAAGTGTTGAAGTCTACCTGTGTTTGTTATGGGACTTTGTAGCTTACCTACGTTGACCGTATGTTATCGTAATATGACCATGTTATTAGTGGAGTCCCTGCAGCCTTCCTGTATTTTCTGTAGGGCTTCTAAAGTTTACTTGTGTTCAGTGTGCGATGTAATCTACCTGTGGTCTCTATAGATCAGCTGCAGCCCATCTGTGTTCGCTGAAGGTTATTGTAGGCAACTCGTGCATACTCTAGGCCGTCGTAGTTCACGCAATTTTTCTTTTTTGTTGTTGGAGTCTACATGTGCTTTTTGCTGGCCTGATTTTTTTTTTTGCGTTTGTAAAGAGTCACAATCGGCCACAGAATGTCACTAGAGGTGGGCAAAAATTTAGAATTCTACGAAATATTGATGATGCATACGTTGTTCTTTGATGGAAAGACTTTGCCTTACATTACGAATGAACGTTCAGTTATGTTTTAGGAAGTGTCTTACCTTTTACGCCATAGGTAATTTTTCTATGTCATGCATCATCGACTCATCTTTCTTAATATATCTAAAACAAATATCAAAAAGTGAGTATGTAGGACATATCTAACTTACAAGGAAAGTTTTTCCTATTCATGACCATCGCAATTTTCCAATGCTACACAAGATTTTTTTTAAACAGGTGTTGCTCTTGAGTTTTGTTTTACGTGAAGTAGAAAGAAAAACAATGAGTCAGTAGTGCATACTTCCTCCCAGTTGCCCGGGGTTATTTCTGACAGGTGGAGGCGGTTCTCGGCGAGCCCACCTGAGAGACGGCTATGTTAACAACAACCTAGTCACTGGATCGACTCTGTGGTACACATAAAATGATCACAAGCTGTTACCTTGTTGTCCGGTTCAGCTGGGCCTCGCCGTGTGTCACTGGCTTGAAGTGGATCATAACAGATTCTCAGCCGGTACTTGTTTTGCACCAGAGCTAGAGCTGGTGATGGCCATGTTTGCTGAGAGGCATTACTGATCACTTGGGCCCATGAGTACTTTACGTGCAATATATTTTGAGCACGAAAAGGGATCTATCTACAGGTAAGTCTGTTATTACAAAGATAATTATCGTAGACAGAAAGCTAGCAATACCTCCGTCACAGTGAAAAATGTTGAGGATCTAGAGGAACACTTTTGCCAATTATATGATGTTACCTTAGTTAGGTTACGTTACATTACGTTATATAAAGTCGTTACATAAGATTATGTTCTAGATTAAAAACTGTTTCTAGTTATATCACAAACGTTGAGCTACTGAACCTGGGTATCAAGATGATACCTACACAAACGATTTTACTTATCTTGTAAACAATATAACCAGATATTACTTTCTTTTTCAGGTAAGCGAGTGTCCTTGCGATGGAATTTGACCCTCATACTGATTTCGTACACGACAGACGTCAGATTTCAAGACTTTGTCCAAGAGCTTGAAGAGTGTAGTATGTGGTAACACTAGTATGTCCGAGAAATATGTCATTTGCATTTGATTTAATGAGGGACAGTATAGTAGTTCCTTCTGTGTGTGTAAAGATATAAGAAGATATGATCCAGTTTGCTGATGATGAAGTGTAATATTGGCATTAGCCTGGCCATCTGGAGACCATCTGGAGGCCATTGTGCGGTAGATACAGGCAGGTCAGCCTGTGATCTATCAGCCATCTGATGTAACCAAGATAACCTGGCATCCAACAATTCTGGCTGACGTGTATGACACGTTCTTGCTCCTGCTTAGAAGACGTATCATTATTGTGGTTTATCACATGATAAAGGTTAACTGGTTGATCAAGAGTAAAGTGTAATGTGTTACAATGCCTTGTGACATGATGACGTCACTTGATATTTCTAGCATTCACATGAATATCCAGGCGTCATTGATAATACTCCACGTGATGGTGTACGATGTAACGCCACATGATATCACCTTATCCCAAGTATTGTCATATTGCTTCCCAATGGAGATCTCTCGCTCCTGGACTCTACCATTTTCCTCCATATACATTATGTAACCTTGATGCAATGATCATTCTTGTTTGGTACCCTCAGGGAACTGGTGGTGTTGGTACCCTCAGAGAACTGGTGGTGTTGGTACCCTCAGGGAACTGGTGGTGTTGGTACCCTCAGAGAACTGGTGGTGTTGGTACCCTCAGAGAACTGGTGGTGTTGGTACCCTCAGAGAACTGGTGGTGTTGGTACCCTCAGAGAACTGGTGGTGTTGGTACCCTCAGAGAACTGGTGGTGTTGGTACCCTCAGAGAAACTGGTGGTGTTGGTACCCTCAGAGAACTGGTGGTGTTGGTACCCTCAGAGAACTGGTGGTGTTGGTACCCTCAGGGAACTGGTGGTGTTGGTACCCTCAGAGAACTGGTGGTGTTGGTACTCTCAGAGAACTGGTGGTGTGGTACCCTCAGAGAACTGGTGGTGTTGGTACCCTCAGAGAACTGGTGGTGTTGGTACCCTCAGAGAAACTGGTGGTGTTGGTACCCTCAGAGAACTGGTGGTGTTGGTACCCTCAGAGAACTGGTGGTGTTGGTACCCTCAGAGAACTGGTGGTGTTGGTACCCTCAGAGAACTGGTGGTGTTGGTACCCTCAGAGAACTGGTGGTGTTGGTACCCTCAGAGAACTGGTGGTGTTGGTACCCTCAGAGAACTGGTGGTGTTGGTACCTCAGAGAACTGGTGGTGTTGGTACCCTCAGAGAACTGGTGGTGTTGGTACCCTCAGAGAACTGGTGGTGTTGGTACCCTCAGAGAACTGGTGGTGTTGGTACCCTCAGAGAACTGGTGGTGTTGGTACCCTCAGAGAACTGGTGGTGTTGGTACCCTCAGAGAACTGGTGGTGTTGGTACCCTCAGAGAACTGGTGGTGTTGGTACCCTCAGAGAACTGGTGGTGTTGGTACTCTCAGAGAACTGGTGGTGTTGGTACCCTCAGAGAACTGGTGGTGTTGGTACCCTCAGAGAACTGGTGGTGTTGGTACCCTCAGAGAACTGGTGGTGTTGGTACCCTCAGAGAACTGGTGGTGTTGGTACCCTCAGAGAACTGGTGGTGTTGGTACTCTCAGAGAACTGGTGGTGTTGGTACTCTCAGGGAACTGGTGGTGTTGGTACTCTCAGGGAACTGGTGGTGTTGGTACCCTCAGAGAACTGGTGGTGTTGGTACCCTCAGAGAACTGGTGGTGTTGGTACTCTCAGAGAACTGGTGGTGTTGGTACTCTCAGGGAACTGGTGGTGTTGGTACTCTCAGAGAACTGGTGGTGTTGGTACCCTCAGAGAACTGGTGGTGTTGGTACTCTCAGAGAACTGGTGGTGTTGGTACTCTCAGAGAACTGGTGGTGTTGGTACCCTCAGAGAACTGGTGGTGTTGGTACTCTCAGAGAACTGGTGGTGTTGGTACCCTCAGGGAACTGGTGGTGTTGGTACCCTCAGAGAACTGGTGGTGTTGGTACCCTCAGAGAACTGGTGGTGTTGGCACCCTCAGAGAACTGGTGGTGTTGGTACCCTCAGGGAACTGGTGGTGTTGGTACCCTCAGGGAACTGGTGGTGTTGGTACCCTCAGAGAACTGGTGGTGTTGGTACCCTCAGAGAACTGGTGGTGTTTCATAGATCATAAACATTCCGTGGCTTAGGCTTACTGATAGCCGTAGTGGGTTCCTTGGATGGTGGGTGTTTCACAAGGCAAGTGCGCGGCAACCCGAGCCAAGTGAGAGCAGTTGTTGTTTATCCTCTGAACACTGGACGGTTGGATGATGGGACACGGAAGACTCTGTCGCACACATGTACCTGGTAAGAACACTGTCTGTTGGGTTAGGAAGTTGGGGAGTGCCTGGGCTGGCATATGTTAGAGCGCCACGCCCCAAGTACTGCTGCAGCTTTCACGACTGTGTCAGGTAACAGTGTAGTCAGGGTGGCGCACAAGTTGCCATTGGTCTCCGGTAAATGTCCAAGTGCACCTCAGGTTCTACAGTAATTCTTGGAGGCAAGACGGACGATGTTGTAGGAAGGACGTTCTGTATATTATGCAACTTTCAGCACTTCAAGTATAATTAAAGTTAAAGAATATATGGTATGTTAACAACGCCAGAACAGCGAGAGCAACAATATCTAAAGAAATGTTAATCTACTAAGAAACCCTCTGCTGTTGTGAGATAAGATCATATTCCACCAGTTGGGCCATAGAACCAATACCTGACGATGCCAACCTGTATAGGGTAAGGTTTATTTGCTTTGGTTTGGACGTGACAGAAACACCAAGACTGCTGAGCTGGGCTAACCTTGCCCACTCGGCATCAATCTCTAACCCTGTAAACCAACTCACGACAACTTTGACAACTTAGAGTCAAAATTAACTTGATTAGAAACTTCACATTGATAGAATTTACTGGCTCCAAGTGCAAACTTCTCATAGTTATGAATGTTGCCAGTCACTGCGGGAAGGAGGTGTCAGTTCCCATATATTACCTATGTCCCAGGAAGATGATGGTCAGCTTCCAGCGGCTTACGATGTTTTCCGGTTACACTGTAACGGAAAGGTGTTATCAGCATCGACAGTCATTACGCAGGGATGACCACGAAAATGCGATTGCTGAACATTGTCACGAAAATAATCACACCATAGATCTTGAAAATCCCGTTACTTTATACCCTAATTGGATAACTTTATTGTTAATGAAATTTGTAAACAATTCCCCTTCTTGTCCACATTTGCTTATGATACGTTCATTGTCTTTTATTGGACAATCACTTGTTTACCAAATGGCGTCCTTGCTACATCTCGTCCTTGTATATCAACTCACTGTTATATTTCTCTCTTGTGTCTCTCCTGATGATGTGATTATTACACGAACGTGTAAGTGGACTCATAGGAATGCACTACATCACGCACGAAAATGTGATCCTTTCCAATATACATATATATATATATATATATATATATATATATATATATATATATATATATATATATATATATAT
Organism: Panulirus ornatus; assembly: GCF_036320965.1. Lineage (NCBI taxonomy): Eukaryota > Metazoa > Arthropoda > Malacostraca > Decapoda > Palinuridae > Panulirus > Panulirus ornatus. The sequence goes on along the minus strand of NC_092280.1, from coordinate 317,405 downwards.
ATATATATATATATATATATATATATATATATATATATATACATATATATATATTTATATTTATCTATTTATTATACTTTGTCGCTGTCTCCCGCGTTCGCGAGGTAGCGCAAGGAAACAGACGAAAGAAATGGCCCAACCCCCCCCATACACATGCATATACATACGTCCACGCACGCAAATATACATACCTACACAGCTTTCCATGGTTTACCCCAGACGCTTCACATGCCTTGATTCAATCCACTGACAGCACGTCAACCCCGGTATACCACATCGCTCCAATTCACTCTATTCCTTGCCCTCCTGTCACCCTCCTGCATGTTCAGGCCCCGATCACACAAAATCTTTTTCACTCCATCTTTCCACCTCCAATTTGGTCTCCCTCTTCTCCTCGTTCCCTCCACCTCCGACACATATATCCTCTTGGTCAATCTTTCCTCACTCATTCTCTTCATGTGCCCAAACCACTTCAAAACACCCTCTTCTGCTCTCTCAACCACGCTCTATTTATTTCCACACATCTCTCTTACCCTTACGTTACTCACTCGATCAAACCACCTCACACCACACATTGTCCTCAAACATCTCATTTCCAGCACATCCATCCTCCTGCGCACAACTCTATCCATAGCCCACGCCTCGCAACCATATAACATTGTTGGAACTACTATTCCTTCAAACATACCCATTTTTGCTTTGCGAGATAATGTTCTCGACTTCCACACATTCTTCAAGGCCCCCAGAATTTTCGCCCCCTCCCCCACCCTATGATCCACTTCCGCTTTCATGGTTCCATCCGCTGCCAGATCCACTCCCAGATATCTAAAACACTTCACTTCCTCCAGTTTTTCTCCATTCAAACTCACCTCCCAATTGACTTGACCCTCAACCCTACTGTACCTAGTAACCTTGCTCTCATTCACATTTACTCTTAACTTTCTTCTTCCACACACTTTACCAAACTCAGTCACCAGCTTCTGCAGTTTCTCACATGAATCAGCCACCAGCGCTGTATCATCAGCGAACAACAACTGACTTACTTCCCAAGCTCTCTCATCCCCAACAGACTTCATACTTGCCCCTCTTTCCAAAACTCTTGCATTTACCTCCCTAACAACCCCATATATATATATATATATATATATATATATATATATATATATATATATATATATATATATGATCCACACATCCTTTACCACTTCTGAAACCACACTGCTCTTCCTCAATCTGATGCTCTGTACACGCCTTCACCCTCTCAATCAATACCCTCCCATACAATTTACCCGGAATACTCTACAAACTTATACCTCTGTAATATATATATATATATATATATATATATATATATATATATATATATATATATATATATATATATATATATATATATATATATATATATATATACTGATTCATATATATGATAGAGTTGATAGAGATGCTCTGTGGAAGGTATTAAGAATATATGGTGTGGGAGGCAAGTTGTTAGAAGCAGTGAAAAGTTTTTATCGAGGATGTAAGGCATGTGTACGTGTAGGAAGAGAGGAAAGTGATTGGTTCTCAGTGAATGTAGGTTTGCGGCAGGGGTGTGTGATGTCTCCATGGTTGTTTAATTTGTTTATGGATGGGGTTGTTAGGGAGGTAAATGCAAGAGTTTTGGAAAGAGGGGCAAGTATGAAGTCTGTTGGGGATGAGAGAGCTTGGGAAGTGAGTCAGTTGTTGTTCGCTGATGATACAGCGCTGGTGGCGGATTCATGTGAGAAACTGCAGAAGCTGGTGACGGAGTTTGGTAAAGTGTGTGGAAGAAGAAAGTTAAGAGTAAATGTGAATAAGAGCAAGGTTATTAGGTACAGTAGGGTTGAGGGTGAAGTCAATTGGGAGGTGAGTTTGAATGGTGAAAAACTGGAGGAAGTGAAGTGTTTTAGATATCTGGGAGTGGATCTGTCAGCGGATGGAACCATGGAAGCGGAAGTAGATCATAGGGTGGGGAGGGGGCGAAAATTTTGGGAGCCTTGAAAAATGTGTGGAAGTCGAGAACATTATCCCGGAAAGCAAAAATGGGTATGTTTGAAGGAATAGTAGTTCCAACAATGTTGTATGGTTGCGAGGCGTGGGCTATGGATAGAGTTGTGCGCAGGAGGATGGATGTGCTGGAAATGAGATGTTTGAGGACAATGTGTGGTGTGAGGTGGTTTGATCGAGTAAGTAACGTAAGGGTAAGAGAGATGTGTGGAAATAAAAAGAGCGTGGTTGAGAGAGCAGAAGAGGGTGTTTTGAAATGGTTTGGGCACATGGAGAGAATGAGTGAGGAAAGATTGACCAAGAGGATATATGTGTCGGAGGTGGAGGGAACGAGGAGAAGAGGGAGACCAAATTGGAGGTGGAAAGATGGAGTGAAAAGGATTTTGTGTGATCGGGGCCTGAACATGCAGGAGGGTGAAAGGAGGGCAAGGAATAGAGTGAATTGGAGCGATGTGGTATACACGGGTTGACGTGCTGTCAGTGGATTGAATCAAGGCATGTGAAGCGTCCGGGGTAAACCATGGAAAGCTGTGTAGGTATGTATATTTTGCGTGTGTGGACGTGTGTATGTACATGTGTATGGGGGGGGTTGGGCCATTTCTTTCGTCTGTTTCCTTGCGCTACCTCGCAAACGCGGGAGACAGCGACAAAGTATAAAAAAAAAAAAAAAAAAAAATATATATATATATATATATATATATATATATATATATATATATATATATATATATATATATATATATATTACAGAGGTATAAGTTTGTAGAGTATTCCGGGTAAATTGTATGGGAGGGTATTGATTGAGAGGGTGAAGGCGTGTACAGAGCATCAGATTGAGGAAGAGCAGTGTGGTTTCAGAAGTGGTAAAGGATGTGTGGATCAGGTGTTTGCTTTGAAGAATGTATGTGAGAAATACTTAGAAAAGCAACTGGATTTGTATGTAGCATTTATGGATCTGGAGAAGGCATATGATAGAGTTGATAGAGATGCTCTGTGGAAGGTATTAAGAATATATGGTGTGGGAGGCAAGTTGTTAGAAGCAGTGAAAAGTCTTTATCGAGGATGTAAGGCATGTGTACGTTTAGGAAGAGAGGAAAGTGATTGGTTGTCAGTGAATGTAGGTTTGCGGCAGGGGTGTGTGATGTCTCCATGGTTGTTTAGTTTGTTTATGGATGGGGTTGTTAGGGAGGTAAATGCAAGAGTTTTGGAAAGAGGGGCAAGTATGAAGTCTGTTGTGGATGAGAGAGCTTGGGAAGTGAGTAAGTTGTTGTTCGCTGATGATACATCGCTGGTGGCTGATTCATGTGAGAAACTGCAGAAGCTGGTGACTGATTATGGTAAAGTGTGTAAAAGAAGAAAGTTAAGAGTAAATGTGAATAAGATCAAGGTTAATTAGGCACAGTAGGGTTGAGGGTCTAGTCAATTGGGAGGCAAGTTTGAATGGAGAAAAACTGGAGAAAGTAAAGTGTTTTAGATATCTGGGAGTGGATCTGGCAGCGGATGGAACCATGGAAGCGGAATTAAATCATAGGGTGGGGGAGGGGGCGAAAATCCTGGGAGCCTTGAAGAATGTGTGGAAGTCGAGAACATTATCTCGGAAAGCAAAAATGGGTATGTTTGAAGGAATAGTGGTTCCAACAACGTTGTATGGTTGCGAGGCGTGGGCTATCGATAAAGTTGTGCGCAGGAGGGTGAATGTGCTGGAAATGAGATGTTTGAGGACAATAAGTGGTGTGAGGTGGTTTGATCGAGTAAGTAATGTAAGGGTAAGAGAGATGTGTGGAAAAAAAAAGAGCGTGGTTGAGAGAGCAGAAGAGGGTGTTTTGAAATGGTTTGGGCACATGGAGAGAATGAGTGAGGAAAGATTGACCAAGAGGATATATGTATCAGAGGTGGAGGGAACGAGGAGAAGTGGGAGACCAAATTGGAGGTGGAAAGATGGAGTGAAAAAGATTTTGAGTGATCGGGGCCTGAACATGCAGGAGGGTGAAAGGCGGGCAAGGAATAGAGTAAATTGGATCGATGTGGTATACCGAGGTCGACGTGCTGTCAATGGATTAAATCAGGGCATGTGAAGCGTCTGGGGTAAACCATGAAAAGTTCTGTGGGGCCTGTATGTGGAAAGGGAGCTGTGGTTTCGGGCATTATTGCATGTCAGCTGGAGACTTAGTGTGAGCGAATGAGGCCTTTGTTGTCTTTTCCTGGCGCTGCCTCGCGCACATGAAGGGGGAGGGGGATTTTATTCCGTGTGTGGCGGTGTGGCGATGGGGGTGAGTAGGGGCAGGCAGTGTGAATTGTGTGCATGTGTGTATATGTGTGTGTCTGTGTGTGTATATATGTGTGTACGTTGGGATGTGTGGGTGTGTATGTTTGCGTGTGTGGCCGTGTGTGTGTGTGTGCATGTGTTTGGGGGTGGGTTGGGCCATTTCTTTCGTCTGTTTCCTTGCGCTACCTCGCAAACGCGGGAGACAGCGACAAAGCAAAAAAAAAAAATATATATATATATATATATATATATATATATATATATATATATATATATATATATATATATATATATATACGAATAAAGTGCATATGAACGCGCACCTTCATAGAACATACTAACCTCCAACAGCCAGGATCGAACCCGGGACTCCTGTGTAAGGGGCAGGCATGCTAACCGCTATTATTCCTATTATACAGTCCCATAGCCTGCCTCTTACATAGGGCTCCCGGGTTCGATCCTGGCTGTTGGAGGTTAGTATGATATATATATATATATATATATATATATATATATATATATATATATATATATATATATATATATTTTTTTTTTTTTTTTCTTTTAAACTATTCGCCATTTCCCGCGTTAGCGAGGTAGCGTTAAGAACAGAGGACTGGGCCTTTTTTGGAATATCCTCACCTGGCCCCCTCTGTTCCTTCTTTTGGAAAATAAAAAAAAAACGAGAGGGGAGGATTTCCAGGCCCCCGCTCCCTCCCCTTTTAGTCGCCTTCTACGACACGCAGGGAATACTTGGGAAGTATTCTTATCCCCAGGGATAATATATATATATATATATATATATATATATATATATATATATATATATATATATATATATATATATATATATATATATACATATATATTCCTATGAGTCCACGGGGAAAATGAAACATGAAAAGTTCCCAAGTGCACTTTCGTGTAATAATCACATCATCAGGGGAGACACAAGAGAGAAACATTAGTCAGTTGATATACATCGAAGAGACGAAGCCAGGACGCCATTTGGTAAACCTGTCACATGTTTACCAAATGGCGTCCTAGCTTCGTCTCTTCGATGTATATCAACTGACTGGTGGCTGATTCATGTGAGAAACTGCAGAAGCTGGTGACTGAGTTTGGTAAAGTGTGTGAAAGAAGAAAGTTAAGAGTGAATGTGAATAAGAGCAAGGTTATTAGGTACAGTAGGGTTGAAGGTCAAGTCAATTGGGAGGTAAGTTTGAATGGAGAGAAACTGGAGGAAGTAAAGTGTTTTAGATATCTGGGAGTGGATCTGGCAGCGGATGGAACCATGGAAGCGGAAGTGGATCATAGGGTGGGGGAGGGGGCGAAAATCCTGGGAGCCTTGAAGAATGTGTGGAAGTCGAGAACATTATCTCGGAAAGCAAAAATGGGTATGTTTGAAGGAATAGTGGTTCCAACAATGTTGTATGGTTGCGAGGCGTGGGCTATGGATTGAGTTGTGCGCGGGAGGATGGATGTGCTGGAAATGAGATGTTTGAGGACAATGTGTGGTGTGAGGTGGTTTGATCGAGTAAGTAACGTAAGGGTAAGAGAGGTGTGTGGAAATAAAAAGAGCGTGGTTGAGGGAGCAGAAGAGGGTGTTTTGAATTGGTTTGGGCACATGGAGAGAATGAGTGAGGTAAGATTGACCAAGAGGATATATGTGTCGGAGGTGGAGGGAACGAGGAGAAGTGGGAGACCAAATTGGAGGTGGAAAGATGGAATGAAAAAGATTTTGTGTGATCGGGGCCTGAACATGCAGGAGGGTGAAAGGCGTGCAAGGAATAGAGTGAATTGGATCGATGTGGTATACCGGGGTTGACGTGCTGTCAGTGGATTGAATCAGGGCATGTGAAGCGTCTGGGGTAAACCGTGGAAAGCTGTGTAGGTATGTATATTTGCGTGTGTGGACGTATGTATATACATGTGTATGGGGGTGGGTTGGGCCATTTCTTTCGTCTGTTTCCTTGCGCTACCTTGCAAACGCGGGAGACAGCGATAAAGCAAAAAAAAAAGAAAAAAAAAAAAAAAATATATATATATATATATATATATATATATATATATATATATTCCCAGTGGACTCATGGGAATGTCCTGATCACGCGCAAAATTGTGATCCTTTCCAATATATATGTATATATATATATATATATATATATATATATATATATATATATATATATATATATATATATATATATATATATATATATATATATATATATACATATATATATATATATATATATATACATATATATATATATATATATATATATATATATATATATATATATGTGTATATATATATATATACATTCATTTATGTATCTGGAGAAGGCATATGATTGAGTTGATAGAGATGCTCTGTGGGAGGTATTAAGAGTATATGGTTTGAAAGGTAAGTTGCTAGAACCAATGAAAAGTTTTTATCGACTATGTATGGCATTTGTACGAGTAGGAAGAAGGGAAAGAGAGTGGTTGCCAGTGAATGCCGGTTTTCAACAGGGGTGTGTGATGCTCCCATGGTTGTTTAATTTGTTTATGGATGGTGTTTTTAGGGAGGTGGATGCAAGAGTTTTGGAAAGAGGGGCAAGTATGCAGTCTCTTGTGGATGAGAGGGCTTGGAAAGTGAGTCAGTTGTTGTTCGCTGATGATACAGCGCTGGTGGCTGATTCGGGTGAGAAACTGCAGAAGTTGGTGAACGAGCTTGGTTAAGTGTGCAAAAGAAGAAAGCTGAGAGTAAATGTGAATAAGAGCAAGGTTATTAGGTTCAGTGCGATTGTGGGACAACTTTGAATGGAGAAAAAACTGGAAGAAGTGAAGTGTTTTTGATATAGCGTTGAAGAATGCGTGGAAGGTGAGAGCGTTATCTCGGAGAACAAAAATTTTTGAGCGATCGGGACTGAACATACAGGAGGGTGAAAGGCGTGCAAGGAATAGAGTGAATTGGAACGATGTGGTATACCGGGGTCGACATGCTGTCAGTGGATTTAACCAGGGCATGTGAAGCGTCTGAGGTAAACTATGGTAAGTTTTGTGGGCCTGGATGTGGAATGGGAGCTGTCGTTTCGGTGCATTGCACATAACAGCTAGGGACTGATTTTGAACGAATGTGGGCTTCGTTGTCTTTTCCTAGCGCTACCACGCGCGCACTCGGGGGAAGGTGCGTGATGTATATATATATATATATATATATATATATATATATATATATATATATATATATATATATATATATATATATATATATATATATATATATATATATATATATATATATATACGTTGAAATGTATAGGTATGTATATGTGAGTATGTGGGCGTTTATATACATGCATGTGTATGTGGGTGGGTTGGGCCATTCTTTCGTCTGTTTGCAGGAAATAACGCAAATGACTGGGAGATGTATAAAAGAAAGAGGCAGGAGGTGAAGAGAAAGGTGCAAGTGGTGAAAAAGAGGGCAATTGAGAGTTAGGGTGAGAGTATCATTAAATTTTAGGGACAATAAATAGATGTTTTGGAAGGAGGTAAATAAAGAGCGTAAGACGAGGGAACAAATGGGAACATCAATGAAGGGGGCTAATGGGGAGGTGATAACAAGCAGTGGTGATATGAGGAGATGGAGTGAGTATTTTGATGGTTTGTTGAATGTACTTGATGATAGAGTGGCAGATGTGAGGTGTTTTGGTCGAGGTGGTGTGGAAAGTGAGGGGGATAAGGAGAATCATTTGGTAAACAGAGAAGAGGTAGTAAAAGCTTTGCGGAAGATGAAAGCCAGCAAAGCAGCGGGTTTGGATGGTATTGCCGTGGAATTTATTTAAAAAGTTGATGATTGTATTGTTGACTGGTTGGTAAGGTTATTCAATGCATGTATGACTCATGTTGAGGTGCCTGAGGATTTGCGAAATGCTTGCATAGAGCCATTATACAAAGACAAAGGGGATAAAAGTGAATGCTCAAATTACAGAGATATAATTTTGTTAAGTATTCCTTGGAAATTATATGGGAGGGTATTGATTGAGAGGATGCAAGCATTTACAGAGCATCAGCTTGGGGAAGAGCAGTGTGGTTTCCGAAGTGGTAGAGGATGTGTGGATCAGGTGTTTGCTTTGAAGAATGTATGTGAGAAATTCTTAGAAAAGCAAATCGATTTGTATGTAGCATTTATGTATCTGGAGAAGGCATATGATAGAGTTGATAGAGATGCTCTGTGGAATGTATTAAGAATATATGGTGTGGGAGGCAAGTTGTTAGAAGCAGTGAAAAGTTTTTATCGGAGATGTAACACATGTGTACGTGTAGGAGGAGAGAAAAGTGATTGGTTCTCACTGAATGTTGATTTGCGGCAGGGGTGCGTGATGTCTCCATGGTTGTTAAATTTGTTTATGAATGGGGTTATTATGGAAAGAGGGGAAGTATGCAGTCTGTTGTGGATGAGAGAGCTTGGGAAGTGAGTCAGTTGTTGTTCGCTGATGATACAGCGCTGGTGGCTGATTCGGGTCAGAAACTGCAGAAGTTGGTGACTGAGTTTGGTAAAGTGATTGAATGAAGAAAGCTGAGAGTGAATGTGAATAAGAGCAAGGCTATTAGGTACAGTAGAGTTGAGGGACAAGTCAATAGGGCGGTAAGTTTGAATGGAGAAAAACTGGTGGAAGTGAAGTGTTTTAGATATCTTGGAGTGGATTTGACAGCGGATGGAACCATGGAAGCGGAAGTGAACTGTAGGGTGGGGGAGGGGGCGAAAGTTGTGGGAGCGTTGAAAAATGTGTGGAAGTCGAGAAAGTTATCTTGGAAAGGAAAAATGGTATGTTTAAAGGAATAGTGGTTCTACAGTGTTATATGGCTGCGAGGCGTGGGCTATAGATAGAGTCGTGCGGAAGAGGGTGGATGTGCTGGAAATGAGATGTTTGAGGACACTATGTGGTGTGAGGTGGTTTGATCGATTAAGGAATGGAAGGGAGAGAGAGATGTGTGGTAATAAAAAGAGTTGTGGTATACCGGGGTCGACGTGCTGTCATTGGATTGAACCAGGGCATTTGAAGCGTCTGGGGTAAACCATGGAAAGTCTTGTGAAGCCTGGATGTGGAAAGGGAGCTTTGGTTTCGGTGCATTATACATGACAGGTAGAGAGTGAGTGTGAACGAATGTGGCCTTTGTTGTCTTTTCTACCGCTAACTCGCGCACATGCGGGGGGAGGGGGTTGTCATTTCATGTGTGGCGGGGTGGCGATAGGAATGAATAAGGCAGACGGTATGAATTATGTACATGCGTATATATTTATATGTCTGTGTGTGTATATAAATGTATACGCTGAGATGTATAGGTATGTATATGTGCTATGTGTGGACGTGTATGTATATACATGTGTATGTGGGTGGGTTGGGCCACTCTTTCGTCTGTTTCCTTGCGCTACCTCGGAAACGCGGGAGACAGCGACAAAGTGTAATAAGAAAAAATAAATATATATATATTGCAAGAGGACAAAGAGGTTCGTGTGATCTGGGATATGCAAAAATCACAGGAAAATGAAACACGATAAGCTCCCAAGTGCACTATCGTGTAATGATCACATCGTCAAGAATGAGATGGAAAACGTTAAACTGTCAGTTGATATACAAGGAAGAGATATACTTATGATGTCATTGGTAAACAAGCGTTAACGGATGGTAGTGCTCGGGTTAGCACCATGCCTGTCATGAAATTCTTATTATATGAATAAGAAAATGAACTGTCTACAAATTTTGCTTAAGGACAAAGCTATCCAATTTGCATAGACCTTCACTAATGCTACTGTTGCAATAATTTGTGTATTTACTGATAATTGGTAGTATACCTTGAACAACGAATGAGAAAGTCAGATATACATAAAAGGATATGACAGAGAGAGAGAGAGAGAGAGAGAGAGAGAGAGAGAGAGAGAGAGAGAGAGAGAGAGAGAGAGAGAGAGAGAGAGAGAGAGAGAGAGAGAGAATCTAGAGAGAGATATAATACCCCGATACGCACTGAAAAGAACTGGAAAACATTTTGATGTTGAGTGTGGAGGCACAACAAATCGGATTACTTATGGTCGAATGAACCAACGTTCTGCTTTCCTTCTGTTGAGAAACAATACCAGAAATCATTTATTTCTCGCAGATGATGTTACACATGAAGTGTACACACGTTCCTCATTGATATATATATATATATATATATATATATATATATATATATATATATATATATATATACATATATATTTTTTTTTTTTATTTATTATTTATTTTATTATTCATTTTGCTTTGTCGCTGTCTCCCGCGTTAGCTAGGTAGCGCAAGGAAACAGACGAAAGAATGGCCCAACCCACCCACATACACATGTATATACATACACGTCCACACACGCAAATATACATACCTATACATCTCAATGTACACATATATATACACGCACAGACATATACATATATACATATGTACATAATTCATACTGTCTGCCTTTATTCATTCCCATCGCCATCTCGCCACACTTGGAATAACAATCCCCTTCCCCCTCATGTGTGCGAGGTAGCGCTAGGAAAAGACACCAAAGGCCCCATTCGTTCACACTCAGTCTCTAGCTGTCATGTAATAATGCACCGAAACCACAGTTCCCTTTCCACATCCAGGCCCCACACACTTTCCATGGTTTACCCCAGACGCTTCACATGCCCTGGTTCAATCCATTGACAGCACGTCGACCCCGGTATACAACATCGTTCCAATTCACTCTAATCCTTGCACGCCTTTCACCCTCCTGCATGTTCAGGCCCCGATCACTCAAAATCTTTTTCACTCCATCTTTCCACCTCCAATTTGGTCTCCCACTTCTCCTCGTTCCCTCCACCTCTGACACATATATAATCTTGGTCAATCTTTCCTCACTCATTCTCTCCATGTGACCAAACAATTTCAAAACACCCTCTTCTGCTCTCTCAACCACACTCTTTTTATTTCCACACATCTCTCTTACCCTTACATAACTTACTCGATCAAACCACCTCACACCACATATTGTCCTCAAACATCTCATTTCCAGCACGGCCATCCTCCTGCGCACAACTCTATCCATAGCCCACGCCTCGCAACCATACAACATTGTTGGAACCACTATTCCTTCAAACATACCCATTTTTGCTTTCCGAGATAATGTTCTCGACTTCCAAACATTCTTCAAGGCTCCCAAAATTTTCGCCCCCTCCCCCACCCTATGATCCACTTCCGCTTCCATGGTTCCATCCGCTGCCAGATCCACTCCCAGATATCTAAAACACTTTACTTCCTCCAGTTTTTCTCCATTCAAACTTACCTCCCAATTGACTTGACCCTCAACCCTACCGTACCTAATAACCTTGCTCTTATTCACATTTACTCTTAACTTTCTTCTTTCACACACTTTACCAAAATCAGTCACCAGCTTCTGCAGTTTCTTACATGAATCAGCCACCAGCGCTGTATCATCAGCGAACAACAACTGACTCACTTCCCAAGCTCTCTCATCCACAACAGACTGCATACTTGCCCCTCTTTCCAAAACTCTTGCGTTCACCTCCCTAACAACCCCATCCATAAACAAATTAAACAACCATGGAGACATCACACACCCCTGCCGCAAACCTACATTCACTGAGAACCAATCGCTTTCCTCTCTTCCTACCCGTACACATGCCTTACATCCTCGATAAAAACTTTTCACTGCTTCTAACAACTTGCCTCCCACACCATATATTCTTAAAACCTTCCACAGAGCATCTCTATCAACTCTATCATATGCCTTCTCCAGATCCATAAATGCTACATACAAATCCATTTGCTTTTCTAAGTATTTCTCACATACATTCTTCAAAGCAAACACCTGACCCACACATCCTCTACCACTTCTGAAACCACACTTCTCTTCCCCAATCTGATGCTCTGTACATGCCTTCACCCTCTCAATCAATACCCTCCCATATAATTTACCAGGAATACTCAACAAACTTATACCTCTGTAATTTGAGCACTCACTCTTATCTCCTTTGCCTTTGTACAATGGCACTATGCAAGCATTCCGCCAATCCTCAGGCACCTCACCATGAATCATACATACATTAAATAACCTTACCAACCAATCAACAGTACAGTCACCCCCTTTTTTAATAAATTCCACTGCAATACCATCCAAACCTGCTTCCTTGCCGGCTTTCATCTTCCGTAAAGCTTTTACTACCTTTTCTCCATTTACGAAATGATTTTCCCTAACCCTCTCACTTTGCACACCACCTCGATCAAATCACCCTATATCTGCCACTCTATCATCAAACACATTCAACAAACCTTGAAAATACTCACTCCATCTCCTTCTCATATCAATGTATATATATATATATATATATATATATATATATATATATATATATATATGTATATATGTTCGAGATGTTTGAGGACAATATGTGGTGTGAGGTGGTTTGATCGAGTAAGTAATAATAGGGTAAGAGAGATGTGTGGTAATAAAAAGAGTGTGGTTGAGAGAGCAGATGAGGGTGTTTTGAAATGGCTCGGTCACATGGAGAGAATGAGTGAGGAAAGATTGACCAAGAGGATGTATGTGTCAGAGGCGGAGGGAACGAGAAGTGGGAGACCAAATTGGAGGTGGAAAGATGAAGTGAAAAAGATTTTGAATGATCGGGGCCTGAACATGCAGGAGGGTGAAAGGCGTGCAAGGAATAGAGTGAATTGGAACGATGTCGTATACCGGGGTCGACGTGCTGTCAATGGATTGAACCAGGGAATGTGAAGCGTCTGAGGTAAACCATGGAAAGTTCTGTGGGGTCTGGATGTGGGAAGGGAGCTGTGGTTTCGGTGCATTATCACATGACAGCTAGAGACTGAGTGTGAACGAATGTGGCCTTTGTTGTTTTTTCCTAGCGCTACCTCGCACACCTGAAGGGGGAGGGGGTTGTTATTTTATGTGTGGCGAGGTGGCGATGGGAATGAATAAAGGCAGACAGTATTACTTATGTACATGTGTATATATATGTATATGTCTGTGTATATATATATATATATATATATATATATTTACACGTTAAGATGTATAGATATGTATATTTGCGTGTGTGGACGTGTATGTATATACATGTGTATGTGGGTGGGTTGGGCCATACTTTCGTCTGTTTCCTTGCGGTACCTCGCTAACGCGGTAGACAGCGACTAAGGAAAATAATAATAAATAAAAATATATATATATATATATATATATATATATATATATATATATATATATATATATATATATATATATATATATATATATATATATATATATATATATATATATATATATATATATATATATATATATATATATATATATATATATATATATATATATATATTATTTCTTTTATCATTATTATACTTAACCGCTGTCTCCTACTTTAGCGAGGTAGCGCAAGGAAACAGACGATAAATGGCCCAATCCATCCACATACACATGCATATACAGAAACCAACAAATGTGCATATACATGCATATACAGTTCAACGTATACTTACATATACATACACATATATATACATATATGCACATGTACATTTCCATACTTGCTGCCTTCATCCATTCTTGTCGCCACCCCTCCACACATGATGATGATAGCATGGAGGTGAAATCGCACTTCAGTAGGAGTTCATACAGTTTTATTCAACAAGTAAATTTTCTATATAGGTGGCACGACATGTTTCGTGGAAACAATCCACCTCATCAGGTGCCAGTACTTAACAAAATTATCTAAATCCCAACATCACATTTGGTTCCCGCTGTCCAATATCAATCTTTCTAGGCCAAGCACTGTCTGCTTTGTCTGGTCGTAGCCCTTGTGTGGAGATTCATTAAGGGAGGTCAGGTGGCGGTGGTTAACCTGTGTAGCTGGGTTTGTCTTGAACAACTTTTTATATATTTTCGTGTTCTGTCAATTTTCATATAACGATTTGATAATGCTAGGATGTGCTTTGAAATTGCCTGGGACGAATTAAAAATCTTATTATTAGCAATTAAGACAGATTCAATGAAGTTATGTGAGGCATAATCAACAGAGGGGAATAGAATAACAGGATTTTTAAGATCTATGGGGTGATCATTTTCATGACAATGTTTAGCTAGTAACACCTCTTCGTTACAGTTTTACCAGTCTGGCCTACATAGACATATTTACACGCCTTGCATCTTACGGCACAGACACACCTAATTGTTGCATGATTTGGTGTACTATTTATTAAGAACTTGCTGATGATGTTATTGTACTGGAAAGCAACATTACAAGCACTGTTTTTTGGAACAAATATGTCCTAGATTATCTAAGTTGGGAGAATACTGAGCATTAAGACTTATCCTTATTTGTCACACGGTTGTTACAAGAAGCATAAAATGTCTTCCTAGCTTTCCAGGGAGCTTTGTTCACAAACTTATTGAGATAATATAACTGCCTAAAGATAGATCTTATATGACTACATTCATCTACCAGGCCTATGGAATCATATATCCGTAGTGTTCTAAAAAACATAGACATAACTCTAGACATTTTTGCAGAAGGATCATGTACTGAGAAATAATGAATATAGCTCTCAGATTTGTTGGGCATCCTACAGATATCAAAGGACAAATGATCAGATTCTGTATTCATCAGCACATCCAGAAAAGGCAGTTTGCATTCTTTTTCCCATTCCATCTTGAATTTGATGGTGGGTTGGATGTTATTTAATTAATTAAAGAAAAATCACAATCCTAGGAGAATGGCCACAAGGGCCACGCATCATCCACGTATCTAAACCAGACTTTCAGATGATTACTGATTAGAGTTGAAGTTTCAGTCTCATAATATTCCATAAATAAATTACTAAGATTCGGACTAAGAGGGTTTCTCATGGCAAGACCAAATTTCTGTCTATGAAAATTACCTTCATCATCTTGGAAAACATTATTGGAAACACAAAGCTCAACCAAGTCAATGAGTTTTTATGGGCAATGACAAGTCGAGGTTGAGATCGGGCAATTTCATCCTTAGATATGTGATGGTTTCATTAATGGGTACTTTAGTGAAACGCTCTGCCCATAGTTGCTTCTCATAATTATGCTCTTCTCCACACTTCTTTCAGTGCACGTTCTTCTTACACATATCCGGTGGTGCACGTGACGTTCCTGACATCCTAACCTACTTCGCCATCCATGCTCGTCACATCCTCACACTTCTCGTGATGTCCGTTCCTCCTCTGACACCACACAATTTCCAAGACAGAAAGAGCTCGTGTCAGCTGCCAGTTTCGGGTTAGGAGCTGCAAGTGCACTTGAGTCTGCCCCTTGGGTCGTCATTACGGTGTGGGAACCCTACACCGAGAAGTGGGCCAGTACCATGACCCTCACCAATCTGGCTAACCACACGTGTGAAACGTCTGGAGGGAAAAGCGACCTTGTTCTTCGCTTGGAGGAAAAAGGTATTATAAAATGCATCAAGATATAATCTGACTTTACATGTGAGCTTTACTCTCGCGTCCCACTGGTAATATAAAGAGATGAGACAAATATCATTACTCTTATTATATCAAAGACTCTCCTGGACCACATTATATCGTTGCTTTCTTACCAACCTTTTTTTTCATCATATCATTTGAACAACACAGCTGCCTTGCCTCACATGATACTACTGAGCTATGTGGACGTGTCAAGAGTTTCCCCTTAATTCTAATGTTGTTTGTGCTGAAACATTGCAGTCGAAGTTTACATCTTCTGGCTGATCCAAGAACATATTAAAGAAGACTCGTGTTCACTCTGCATATCAGTATATGTGTTCGTTTACATATACGAACAGAATTAGAAGACAAGCTTTGATCAAACCGAAAGGACTAATCAGGCAATATTCAAGGAAGAACTTATCAAACCAACGAAGCTCAAAGTTCAACATTAAACAACGTAGAGTAAATTAAACACACCATGAGTGAATGTCTTCATCTTTATTCAAATTTTGTAAAAATCAGTTCGTGGAGGAATGTTTTCTCCACAGCCAAATCTACATTAACATAACCTCATACGGAAAGTAGGATGAATCAAAGTGTAGAGAGAAACTGAATTATGTTTCAGATACGTCTTCTGAGGGTAGAGATCCCAGAGCATGTTTATAAAGAATCTGGACAAACGAACACTTGTCATGGCTGCCAAGGGAAGAGAATTCGTCAAGGTTCAGTAATTTTTCCTACATCCTGTGAGAGGCAAGTTAATCTTTACCACTCTGGCTAGAGAAACAGTTACCTCTCACAAGTTTCGATGATTATGCCTAATTGAAGAGGAGCATTATCAGAATGAGAAACTATATGCACTTAGTCCACTTCCTTATAAATGAGAGCTGTATGCGCTTGGTCTACCCACTTGGGAATAAGAGGGTGTATGTACGTGAGTCATCTCATGTCGATTAGTTGTTTGTACGTGGATCCCTCTATGTAACTGAAGGGTTGTTTATATTTGGTTAGTTTCCGTGTTTCAACGTTGGCAACCTACTTAACATCAAAACTCCACCCAGCCTTCATTAAGCTCAGCCAGTACTTGGGTCCCGTCTCTCTTTGGGGCGGACCAGCGCAGTCGTCCACAATATCTGTCAGACACTCACGTTCTTACCTCTGCGACCCAGTCATAGTGGCCGAGCGCTAAGAATGATGAACGAACATGTCCAGTACAAATAACTGCAATAAATCAATTCAAATGGCTAGAGCGCGACAAGAATGAATAAACGTACGCTTCAACTATAAACAATTTCATTCGACGAATTTAAATGGCTGGAGCTGACCAGGCTGAAATGTTGGTGACCCGCCCGGTTTCACTGCTTGGAGACCACTGGCGTATAATGGATGCTGTGTGAGAAGACTGAATGACTTACGTCGCTAATTCAAGCAGGTACACCTTCTAGACTTTAAACGTCAACGGAGATTAGATCAGATTTCTGAGAGGCTCTGTATATGTTTGGTTGTGAATGAGTGTTCACAGCTACGAAAGTCGGAAGTAAATATCAGAGGCGCAACGAGTTCGATGGACCTTAATGCAGAGAGATTGCTTGTTTTAGGCACAAGGAGGGTCTAACAGGTGGCGTGGTGGCAAGATAACTTACCAGGTGACTCAGTGGAGTTAAACCTTTATAACTTGAAGATTCACTTCCCTCCAACAGAGGAACATCGCTCGCGTCTAATCAGTCTTCAGGCATCTTACCTTCGGCAGTATAAGCATCGAACAGTTACTTGCCAGGTATTTGGTATGTGTGTCACAGGCAATATATACTTATATATATATATATATATATATATATATATATATATATATATATATATATATATATATATATATATATATATATATATATATATATATATATATATATATATATACATATATATATTTCTGGCCCCCCGCTCCCGTCCCCTCTAGTCGCTTTCTACGACACGCGAGGAATACGTGGGAAGTATTCTTTCACCCGTATCCCCAGGGATAATACATATATACACACACACACACACACACACACACATACATATACATATGAAAAATGTAAGAAACAATTTAGAAAACTGAAACTTCTAGCTTGAAATGAAATGAAAAAATGAATGTCACATAATGGTTCAACCTCTGGCTATGGAAACAGGAAATGTATAATTTATTTACACAGATGTGTGGAAATAAAAAGAGCGTGGTTGAGAGAGCAGAAGAAGGTGTTTTGAGATGGTTTGGGCACATGGAGAGAATGAGTGAGGAAAGATTGACAAAGAGGATATATGTGTCGGAGGTGGAGGGAACGAGGAGAAGAGGGAGACCAAATTGGAGGTGGAAAGATGGAGTGAAAAAGATTTTGTGTGATAGGGGCCTGAACATGCAGGAGGGTGAAAGGAGGGCAAGGAATAGAGTGAATTGGAGCGATGTGGTATACCGGGGTTGACGTGCTGTCAGTGTATTGAATCAAGGCATGTGAAGCGTCTGGGGTAAACCATGGAAAGCTGTGTAGGTATGTATATTTGCGTGTGTGGACGTATGTATATACATGTGTATGGGGGTGGGTTGGGCCATCTCTTTCGTCTGTTTCCTTGGGCTACCTCGCAAACGCGGGAGACAGCGACAAAGCAAAAAAAAAAAAAAAAAAATATATATATATATATATATATATATATATATATACCTCAGACTGGGGTGTCTAAATGTGTGTGGATGTAACCAAGATGTGAAAAAAGGAGAGATAGGTAGTATGTTTGAGGAAAGGAACCTGGATGTTTTGGCTCTGAGTGAAACGAAGCTCAAGGGTAAAGGGGAAGAGTGGTTTGGGAATGTCTTGGGAGTAAAGTCAGGGGTTAGTGAGAGGACAAGAGCAAGGGAAGGAGTAGCAGTACTCCTGAAACAGGAGTTGTGGGAGTATGTGATAGAATGTAAAAGTAAATTCTCGATTAATATGGGTAAAACTGAAAGTTGATGGAGAGAGATGGGTGATTATTGGTGCATATGCACCTGGGCATGAGAAGAAAGATCATGAGAGGCAAGTGTTTTGGGAGCAGCTGAATGTGTTAGTAGTTTTGATGCACGAGACCGGGTTATAGTGATGTGTGATTTGAATGCAAAGGTGAGTAATGTGGCAGTTGAGGGAATAATTGGTATACATGGGGTGTTCAGTGTTGTAAATGGAAATGGTGAAGAGCTTGTAGATTTATGTGCTGAAAAAGGACTGGTGATTAGGAATACCTGGTTTAAAAAGCGAGGTATACATAAGTATACGTATGTAAGTAGGAGAGATGGCCAGAGAGCGTTATTGGATTACGTGTTAATTGACAGGCGCGCGAAAGAGAGACTTTTGGATGTTAATGTGCTGAGAGGTGCAACTGGAGGGATGTCTGATCATTATCTTGTGGAGGCTAAGGTGAAGATTTGTTTGGGTTTTCAGAAAAGAAGAGTGAATGTTGGGGTGAAGAGGGTGGTGAGAGTAAGTGAGCTTGGGAAGGAGACTTGTGTGAGGAAGTACCAGGAGAGACTGAGTAGAGAATGGAAAAAGGTGAGAACAATGGAAGTAAGGGGAGTGGGGGAGGAATGGGATGTATTTAGGGAATCAGTGATGGATTGCGCAAAAGATGCTTGTGGCATGAGAAGAGTGGGAGGTGGGTTGATTAGAAAGGGTAGTGAGTGGTAGGATGAAGAAGTAAGATTATTAGTGAAAGAGAAGAGAGAGGCATTTGGACGATTTTTGCAGGGAAAAAATGCAATTGAGTGGGAGATGTATAAAAGAAAGAGACAGGAGGTCAAGAGAAAGGTGCAAGAGGTGAAAAAGAGGGCAAATGAGAGTTGGGGTGAGAGAGTATCATTAGATTTTAGGGAGAATAAAAAGATGTTCCGGAAGGAGGTAAATAAAGTACGTAAGACAAGGGAGCAAATGGGAACTTCAGTGAAGGGCGCAAATGGGGAGGTGATAACAAGTAGTGGTGATGTGAGAAAGAGATGGAGTGAGTATTTTGAAGGTTTGTTGAATGTGTTTGATGATAGAGTGGCAGATATAGGGTGTTTTGGTCGAGGTGGTGTGCAAAGTGAGAGGGTTAGGGAAAATGATTTGGTAAACAGAGAAGAGGTAGTAAAAGCTTTGCGGAAGATGAAAGCCGGCAAGGCAGCAGGTTTGGATGGTATTGCAGTGGAATTTATTAAAAAAGGGGGTGACTGTATTATTGACTGGTTGGTAAGGTTATTTAATATATGTATGACTCATGGTGAGGTGCTTGAGGATTGGCGGAATGCGTGCATAGTGCCTTTGTACAAAGGCATAGGGGATAAGAGTGAGTGCTCAAATTACAGAGGTATAAGTTTGTTGAGTATTCCTGGCAAATTATATGGGAGGGTATTGATTGAGAGGGTGAAGGCATGTACAGAGCATCAGATTGGGGAAGAGCAGTGTGGTTTCAGAAGTGGTAAAGGATGTGTGGATCAGGTGTTTGCTTTGAAGAATGTATGTGAGAAATACTTAGAAGAGCAAATGGATTTGTATGTAGCATTTATGGATCTGGAGAAGGCATATGATAGAGTTGATAGAGATGCTCTGTGGAAGGTATTAAGAATATATGGTGTGGGAGGCAAGTTGTTAGAAGCAGTGAAAAGTTTTTATCGTCGACGTAAGGCATGTGTACGTGTAGGAAGAGAGGAAGGTGATTGGTTCTCAGTGAATGTAGGTTTGCGGCAGGGGTGTGTGATGTCGCCATGGTTGTCTAATTTGTTTATGGATGGGGTTGTTAGGGAGGTGAATGCAAGAGTTTTGGAAAGAGGGGCAAGTATGAAGTGTGTTGGGGATAAGAGAGCTTGGGAAGATGAGTCAGGTGTTGTTCGCTGATGATACAGCGCTGATGGCTGATTCCTGTGAGAAACTGCAGAAGCTGGTGACTGAGTTTGGTAAAGTGTGTGAAAGAAGAAAGTTAAGAGTAAATGTGAATAAGAGCAAGGTAATTATGTACAGTAGGGTTGAGGGTCAAGTCAATTGGGAGGTAAGTTTGAATGGAGAAAACCTGGAGGAAGTGAAGTGTTTTAGATATCTGGGAGTGGATCTGGCAGCGGATGGAACCATGGAAGCGGAAATGGATCATAGGGTGGGGGAGGGGGCGAAAATCCTGGGAGCCTTGAAGAATGTGTGGAAGTCGAGAACATTATCTCGGAAAGCAAAAATGGGTTTGTTTGAAGGTATAGTGGTTCCAACAATGTTGTATGGTTGCGAGGCGTGGGCTATGGATAGAGTTGTGCGCAGGAGGATGGATGTGCTGGAAATGAGATGATTGAGGACAATGTGTGGTGTGAGGTGGTTTGATCGAGTAAGTAACGTAAGGGTAAGAGAGATGTGTGGAAATAAAAAGAGCGTGGTTGAGAGAGCAGAAGAGGGTGTTTTGAAATGGTTTGGGCACATGGAGAGAATGAGTGAGGAAAGATTGACCAAGAGGATATATGTGTCGGAGGTGGAGGGAACGAGGAGAAGTGGGAGACCAAATTGAAGGTGGAAAGATGGAGTGAAAAAGATTTTGTGTGATCGAGGCCTGAACATGCAGGAGGGTGATAGGAGGGCAAGCAATAGAGTGAATTGGATCGATGTGGTATACCAGGGTTGACGTGCTGTCAGTGGATTGAATCAGGGCATGTGAAGCGTCTGGGGTAAACCATGGAAAGCTGTGTAGGTATTGTATATTTGCGTGTGTGGACGTATGTATATACCTGTGTTTGGGGGTGGGTTGGGCCATTTCTTTCGTCTGTTTCCTTGCACTGCAATACCATCCAAACCTGCTGCCTTGCCGGCTTTCATCTTCCGCAAAGCTTTTACTACCTCTTCTCTGTTTACCAAATCATTTTCCCTAACCCTTTCACTTTGCACACCACCTCGACCAAGACACCCTATATCTGCCACTCTATCATCAAACACACTCAACAGACCTTCAAAATACTCACTCCATCTCCTTCTCACATCATTACTACTTGTTATCACCTCCCCATTAGCGCCCTTCACTGAAGTTCCCATTTGCTCCCTTGTCTTACGCACTTTATTTACCTCCTTCAGAACATCTTTTTATTCTCCCTAAAATTTAATGATACTCTCTCTCATTTGCCCTCTTTTTCACCTCTTGCACCTTTCTCTTGACCTCCTGTCTCTTTCTTTTATACATCTCCCACTGAATTGCATTTTTTTCCTGCAAAAATTGTCCAAATGCCTCTCTCTTCTCTTTCACTAATAATCTTACTTCTTCATCCCACCACTCACTACCCTTTCTAATCAACCCACCTCCTACGCTTCTCATGCGACAAGCATGTTTTGCGCAATCCATCACTGATTCCCTAAATACATCCCATTCCTCCCCCACTCCCCTTACTTCCATTGTTCTCACCTTTTTCCATTCTCTACTCAGTCTCTCCTGGTACTTCCTCACACAGGTCTCCTTCCCAAGCTCACTTACTCTCACCACCCTCTTCACCCCAACATTCACTCTTCTTTTCTGAAAACCCGTACAAATCTTCACCTTAGCCTCCACAAGATAATGATCAGAGATCCCTCCAGTTGCACCTCTCAGCACATTTACATCGAAAAGTCTCTCTTTCGCGCGCCTGTCAATTAACACGTAATCCAATAACGCTCTCTGGCCATCTCTCCTACTTACATACGCATACTTATGTATATCTCGCTTTTTAAACCAGCTATTCCCATTCACCAGTCCTTTTTCAGCACAAAAATCTACAAGCTCTTCACCATTTCCATTTACAACACTGAACACCCCTTGTATACCAATTATTCCCTCAACTGCCACATTACTCACCTTTGCATTCAAATCACCCATCACTATAACCCTGTCGCGTGCATCAAAACCACTACACACTCATTCAGATGCTCCCAAAACACTTGCCTCTCATGATCTTTCTTCTCATGCCCAGGTGCATATGCACCAATAATCACCCATCTCTCTCCATCAGATTGGGGAAGAGCAGTGTGGTTTCCGAAGTGGTAGAGGATGTGTGGATCAGGTGTTTGCTTTGAAGAATGTATATGAGAAATACTTAGAAAAGCAAATGGATTTTTATGTAGCATTTATGGATCTGGAGAAGGCATATGATAGAGTTGATAGAGATGCTCTGTTGAAGGTATTAAGAATATATGCTGTGGGAGGCAAGTTGTTAGAAGCAGTGAAAAGTTTTTATCGAGGATGTAAGGCATGTGTACGTGTAGGAAGAGAGGAAAGTGATTGGTTCTCAGTGAATGTAGGTTTGCGGCAGGGGTGTGTGATGTCTCCATGGTTGTTTAATTTGTTTATGGATGGAGATGTTAGGGAGGTGAATGCAAGAGTGTTGGAAAGAGGGGCAAGTATGAAGTCTGTTGTGGATAAGAGAGCTTGGGAAGTGAGTCAGTTGTTGTTCGCTGATGATACATCGCTGGTGGCTGATTCATGTGAGAAACTGCAGAAGCTGGTGACTGAGTTCGGTAAAGTGTGTGAAAGAAGAAAGTTAAGAGTAAATGTGAATAAGAGCAAGGTTATTAGGTACAGTAGGGGTGAGGGTCAAGTCAATTGGGAGGTAAGTTTGAATGGAGAAAAACTGGAGGAAGCAAAGTGTTTTAGATATCTGGGAGTGGATCTATCAACGGATTGAACCATGGAACCGGAAGTGAATCATAGGGTGGGGGAGGGGGCGAAAATCCTGGGAGCCTTGAAGAATGTGTGGAAGTCGAGAACATTATCTCGGAAAGCAAAAATGGGCATGTTCGAAGGAATAGTGGTTCCAACAATGTTGTATGGTTGCGAGGCGTGGGCTATGGATAGAGTTGTGCGCAGGAGGATGGATGTCCTGGAAATGAGATGTTTGAGGACAATGTGTGGTGTGAGGTGGTTTGATCGAGTAAGTAACGTAAGGGTAAGAGAGGTGTGTGGAAATAAAAAGAGCGTGGTTGAGAGAGCAGAAGAGGGTGTTTTGAAATGGTTCGGGTACATGGAGAGAATGAGTGAGGAAAGATTGACAAAGAGGATATATGTGTCGGAGGTGGAGGGAACGAGGAGAAGTGGGAGACCAAATTGGAGGTGGAAAGATGGAGTGAAAAAGATTTTGTGTGATCGGGGCCTGAACATGCAGGAGGGTGAAAGGAGGGCAAGGAATAGAATGAATTGGATCGATGTGGTATACCGGGTTGACGTTCTGTCAGTGGATTGAATCAGGGCATGTGAAGCGTCTGGGGTAAACCATGGAAAGCTGTGTAGGTATGTATATTTGCGTGTGTGGACGTGTATGTATATACATGTGTATGGGGGTGGGTTGGCCCATTTCTTTCGTCTGTTTCCTTGGGCTACCTCGCAAACGCGGGAGACAGCGACAAAGCAAAAAAAAAAATATATATATATATATGTGGAAGGTTTTAAGAGTATATGTTGTGGGAGGCAAGTTGTTAGACGCAGTGAAAAGTTTTTATCGAGGATATAAGGCATGTGTACGTGTAAGAAGATGAAAGTGTTTGGTTCTCAGTGAATGTAGGTTAGCGGCAGGGGTGTGTGATGTCTCCATGGTTGTTTAATTTGTTTATGGATGGGGTCGTTAGGGAGTTGAATGCAAGAGTTTTGGAAAGAGGGGCAAGTATGCAGTCTGTTGAGGACGAGAGAGCTTGGTAAGCGAGTCAGTTGTTGTTCGCTGATGATACAGCGCTGGTGGCTGATTCATGTAAGAAACTGCAGAAGCTGGTGACTGAGTTTGGTAAAGTGTGTGAAAGAAGAAAGTTAAGAGTAAATGTGAATGAGAATAAGGTCACTAGGTACAGTAGGGTTGAGGGTCAAGTCAATTGGGAGGTAGGTATGAATGGAGAAAAACTGGAGGAAGTAAGTGTTCTAGATATCTGGGATTGGATCTGGCAGCAGATGGAACCATGGAAGCGGAAGTGAATCATAGGGTGGGGGAGGGGGCGAAAATTCTCGGAGCCTTGAAGAATGTTTGGAAGCCGAGAACATTATCTCGGAAAGCAAAAACGGGTATGTTTGAAAGATTAGTGGTTCCAATAATGTTGTATGGTTGCGATGCGTGGGCTATGGATAAAGTTGTGCGCAGGAGGGTGGATGTGCTGGAAATGAGATGTTTGAGGACAATATGTGGTGTGAGGTGGTTTGATCTAGTAAGTAATGTAAGGGTAAGAGAGATGTGTGGAAATAGAAAGAGCGTGGTTGAGAGAGCAGAAGAGGGTGTTTTGAAATGGTTTGGGCACATGGAGAGAATGAGTGAGGAAAGATTGACCAAGAGGATATATGTGTCGGAGGTGGAGGGAACGAGGAGAGGTGGGAGACCAAATTGGAGATGGAAAGATGGAGTGAAAAGGATTTTGAGTGATCGGGGCCTGAACTTGCAGGAGGGTGAAAGGCGTGCAAGGAATAGAGTGAACTGGAACGATGTGGTATACCGGAGTCGACGTGCTGTCAATGGATTGAACCACAGCGTGTGAAGCGTCTGGGGTAAACCATGGAAAGTTGTGTGGGGCCTGGATGTAGAAAGGGTGGTGTGGTTTCGGTGCATTATACATGACAGCTAGAGACTGAGTGTGAACGAATGTGGCCTTTGTTGTCTTTTCCTAGCGCTACCTGGCACACATGAAGGGGGAGGGGGTTGTTATTCCATGTGTGACGAGGTGGCGATGGGAATGAATAAAGGCAGACAGTATGAATTATGTACATGTGTATATATGTATATGTCTGTGTGTGTATATATATGTATACATTGAGATGTATAGGTATATATATTTGCGTGTGTGGATGTGTATGTATATACATGTGTATGTGGGTGGGTTGGCCCATTCTTTGGTCTGTTTCCTTGCGCTACCTCGCTAACGCGGGAGACAGTGACAAAGCAAAATGAATAAATGAATAGATAGTATATATATATATATATATATATATATATATATATATATATATATATATATATATATATATATATATATATATATATATATATATATATATATATATATATATATATATATATATATACATATATATATATATATATATATATTTTTTTTTTTTTCTTTTTAAACTATTCGCCATTTCCCGCGTTAGCGAGGTAGCATTAAGAACAGAGGACTGGGCCTTTGAGGGAATACCCTCACCTGGCCCAATTCTCTGTTCCTTCTTTTGGAAAATTAAAAAAAAAAAAAAAAAAAAAAACGAGAGGGGAGGATTTCCAGCCCCCCGCTCCCTCCCCTTTTAGTCGCCTTCTACGACACGCAGGGAATACGTGGGAAGTATTCTTAATCCCCTATCCCCAGGGATAATATATATATATATATATATATATATATATATATATATATATATATATATATATATATATATATATATATATATATATATATATATATATATATATATATATATATATATATATATATATATATATATATATATATATATATATATATATATATATATATATATATATATATATATATATATATATATATATATATATATATATATATATATATATATTTCCGACGCCACCCCACCACACACGATATAGCATCCCCCACTCCCTCCCTCACTTCAGCGAGACAGCGCCAGGAACATAATAGTCCACATTTGTTCGCACTCAATCTCTAGGTGTTATGTGTAATGTATCGAAATCACAGCTCTCTTTCCACATCTAGGTCCCTCAGACCTTTCCATGGTTTACCCCAGACGCTTCACATACCCTGGTTCAATCCATTGACAGGACGTCGACTTCGGTTTACCACATTGTTTCAATTCACTCTATTTCATGCACGCCTTTCACCCTCCTGTATGTTCAGGCCCCGATCACTCAAAATCTTTTTCACTCCATCCTTCCACCTCCATTTTGGTCTCCCGCTTCACCTTCCCTGCACCTCTGACACATGTTTCCTGTTTGTCAATCTTTCCTCACTCATTCTCTCCATGTGACCGAACCATTGGAATACAACCTCCGCTGCTCTCTCAACCACACTCTTTTTATTACCACACATCTCTCTCACCCTTTCATTACTTTCTCGATCAAACCACCTCACATCACATATTGTCCTCAGACATCTCATTTCCAGCACATCCACCCTCCTCCGCACAACTTTATCTATACCTCATGCCTTGCAACCATAAAACATTATTGGAACCACTATATTTTCAAACATACCCATTTTTGCTCTCCGAGATAACGTTCTCGCCTTCCACACATTCTTCAACGCTCCCAAACCCTTCGCCCCCTCCTTCACCCTGTGACTCACTTCCGCTTTCATAGTCCCACCCGCTGTTAATCCCACTCCCAGATATCTAAAGCACTTCACTTCCTCTCCATTCAAACTTACCTCCCAGTTAATTTGTCCCTTAACCCTACTGTACCTAATAACATTGCTCTCATTCACACTTACTCTCAACTTTCTTATTTCACACACAACTTCTGCAGTTTCTCACCCGAATCAGCCATAAGCACTGTATCATCAGCGAACATCAACTGATTCACTTCCCAAGCAAGCCCTCTCATCCACAACGGACTGCATACTTGCCCCTCTCTCCAAAACTCTTGCAATCACCTCCCTGACCACCCCATCCATAAGCTAATTATACAACCATGAAGACATCACGCTCCCCTGCCGCAAACCGATATTCTCTGGGAACCAATCACTTTCCACTCTTCCTACTCGTGCACATGCCTTACATACTTGATAAAACTTTTCACTGCTTATAGCAACTTACCTCCCACACCATATACTCTTAAAACCTTCCATAAAGCATCTCTATCCGCCCTATGATATGTCTTCTCCAGATCCATAAATGCTACGTACAAATCCATCTGTTTTTCTAATTATTCTTCACATGTATTTGTCAAAGCAAACACCTGATCCACACATCCTTTGCCACTTCTAAAACTACAATGCTCTTCCCCAATCTGATGCTTTGTATATGTCTTTACCCTCTTAATCAATACCCTTCCATATAATTTCCCAGGAATATTCAAAAAACTTATACCTCTGTAATTTGAACACTCACCTTTACCCCTTTTGCCTTTGTACAATGGCACCATTCATGCACTCCGTCAATCCTCAGGCGCTTTACCATGATCCTCCCATATTTGAATATCCTTACCACCCAATCAACAACACGGTCATCCACATTATCAATAAATTCCATTGCAATACCATCCAAACCTGCCGTCTTGCCGACTTTCATCTTCCACAAAGCTTTCACTACCTCTTCTCTGTTCATCAAGCCGTTCTCTCTAACCCTCTCACTTTGCACTCCACGCTGACCAAAACACCCTTATCTGCTACTCTGTCATCAAAGACATTCAATAAACCTTCAAAATATTCACTCCATCTCCCTCTCACTTCACCACTACTTGTTATGACCTCCCCATTTGCTCCCTTCACTGATGTTCCCATTTGTCCTCTTGTCTTACGCACTTAATCTATCTCCTTCCGAAACATCTTTTTATTCTCCCTAAAATTTAATGATACTCTCTCACTCCAACTCTCATTTGCCCTCGTTCTCACCTCTTGCACCTTTCTCTTGACCTCCTGCTGCTTTCTTTTATACCTTTCTCAGTCATTTGCATTTCTTCCCTGCAAAAATCGTCCAAACGCCTTTCTCTTCTTTTTCACTAACAATCTTACTTCTTCATCCCACCATTCACTACCCTTTCTAATCTGCCCACCTCCCACCTTTCTCAAGCCACATGCATCTTTTGACCAAGCCAACACTGCTTTCCTAAACACATTTCACTCCTCTCCCACTCCCCATACGTCATTTGCTCTCACCGTTTGACATTCTGCACTCAATCTCTCCTGGCATTTCCTCACACAAGCCTTCTTTCCAAGCTCACTTACTCTCACCTCTCTCTTCTCACCA
This sequence comes from Panulirus ornatus, assembly GCF_036320965.1. Taxonomy (NCBI): domain Eukaryota; kingdom Metazoa; phylum Arthropoda; class Malacostraca; order Decapoda; family Palinuridae; genus Panulirus; species Panulirus ornatus. Next base: position 288,695 of record NC_092280.1, on the reverse strand, counting down.
ACATTCTCTCTTCTTGTCTGAAAACCTCTACACATCTTTACCTTCGCCTCCATAAGATAGTGATCAGATACCCATCCAGCTACCCCTCTCAGCACATTAACATCCAAAGCCTCTTTTTCACGCCTATCAATTAACACATAATCCAATAACGCCCTCCGGCCATCTCTCCTACTCACATACGAATACTTATGTATATTTTTCTTTTTAAGCCAGGTATTCTCAATGACCAGTCCTTTTTCAGCACAAATCTACAAACTCTTCACCATTTCCATTTACAACACTAAACACTCCACGTACACCAATTATTCCCTCAACTACCACATTACTCACCTTTGCATTCAAATCACTGATCACTATAACCTGTCCTCGTGCGTCAAAGCTGCTAACACACCCATTCAGCTGCTCTGAAAACACTTGCATCTCATAATCTTTTTTCTCATGAACAGGTACATAGACACCAATAGTCACCCATCTCTCTCCATCCATTTTCGGCTTTACCCATATGAATCTAGAGTTTCCTTTCTTACACTCCATTCCATATTCCCACAACTCCTGTTTCAGAAGGTGTGGTACTCCTTCCTTTGCTCTTGTCCTCTCACCAACCCCTGACTTTACTCCCAGGACATTCCCAAACCATTCTTCCTTTTTACCCTTGAGCTTCGTTTTACTCAGAGCCAAAACATCCAGGTTCCTTTCCTCAAACCTATCTCTCCTTTTTTCTCATCTTGGTTACATCCACACACATTTAAACACCCGTCGAGGACGATATATATTTTTCCAAGTACTTGGTATGCGTGCTTGGTACTTTATGTGTGTACCTTATACTGGAAATGTTTGTGCCTTGTATTTGATGTGTGTGCCTGCTACTTGATATATGTGCCTGGTACTTGTGCCTGCCTGCTACTTGGTGTGTGTTCCTGGTACTTGTTGTGTGTGCCTAGTACTTGATGTGTGTGCCTGCTACTTGGTTTGCACGCCTGTTACTTGATGTGCGTGCCTGGTACGTGTTATGTGTGCATGGTACTTGATGTATGTGTGTGGTATGTGCCTGGTAACTGATGTATGTGTGTGGTATGTGACTAGTATTTGGTATGTGTACATAACACTTGATGTAAGTACCAGGTAATCGATATCTGTCCCTAGTATTTGGTGTATGTTGCTGGGACCTATATGTGCCAGTTACCTGGTGTGCGTATCTGATATTTCATGTGTGTGGCTGGTACTTGGTATGTGTGCTTGATGGTTGGTATGCACCCCTGGTATTTGGGATGTGTTCCTGGTATTTTGTGTGTATGCTTGTTGCTTGGTATTTGTGCCTCGTACTTGGTGTGCGTACTAAGTACGTGGTAAGTACAGGAGGGGGAGTGGAAAACGTGACCTGGATTCTGATGGTAAGGGACGGAAGTGGTGGCGGTGGTGTGGGAGACGTGTATGCAGGCATGTCTCCTGCTCACACCAGACTCATGGGTAACTCAGGTCGTGAATGATTATCGTGGCACGAGTGACTTATGCCATGGGTGACCCATGGTAAGATAACTATATATTGCGACTAATGGTTAGCAGTTAAAGGCGTTAGGTGTGAATGACACTTGAGGCAGTCTGAGAAACTGGATAATTGGTGAGCTATGACGCTCCTGTGATATGTTCTGTGGTAATGTGCAGCCCGAGGAGCTGCTGGAATGTTGAAGTTAAGGCAGGTATGCAGTCATGAAGGCAGTAATCCATGAGTAGAGTACAGTGCGCTGGATGTATCAGACAGTAGGAAACTAGGTAGAAAGTATGGCAGAGTCCATATGAATGAGAAGGACTGGTATTAAAGACCTGTTACACAACAAGAAACAGTTGTCTGTCTGGTTGGATGCAACAGATGAGAAATGTGAGACTCGTGATGTCTGGTTATCCAGCAGCTGGGGACACTTTTCTCTGCAACATGAAAAATACGAGATGTTTACTCACAGGAAGATTTCCGTCTACAGTGGTGCCCAGCGGAGGTGGAGGGCGGCAGGCCACACACCACACCGACCTCATAACTCGCCAGACGTACAGCTCCTCAACCCTTACTTAATGTTGGCCTGACCTCCAGAAGTAATGGGATTAACTACTCCATTCTCGTCTGCTGATTCACATTGCCAATGGTCATAAACCCGCTGGGAAATGACAAGCATCAGCCGGCGGCAGCAGCCCTCCAATAACCTGACGCAGCCCAGGTCACCCTTGCCTTTATTTTCACTCGCTTCCACATTCCTTTTCTGGCATAGCCCTCCCACATTCCGACACAACTGACAAATAAATGTTTGATACTGACATGCCCAGTTCACTCTTCTCAAGTTCTATTTTTCCTTTGGTCCTTTTACATGCTTCATTCAAGTACACGTGTGGTCAAGCGCATCTATGGTCAAGTGTATCTGTGGTCACGTACATCTATGGATAAGGACAAGTTTATCTATGGTCAAGCATATTTACAGTCAAGTATATCTGCATTCAAGTATATCTCTGAACAGGTATATGTATGGTCTCCTAGTCCCTGAAACACTGGCGACATTGCACTACATCGAACATTACGTCCTGTGACGAAGTACTTCTTGTCCTCATCATTCTTCAACCTTACATAACACATTCGAGTTTCCTGATACTTGTGTGGCTCAGGAATAAATTACCCAAATGATGTCATTTCTTTAGGTGGAATGTAATTGAAACGTTCTGTCAAGTAAGTCTATATCTGAGATAAAGTTTAGATATTAAAACCTGATACTACTCAATTCGTTTCTCTCCATACAGCCACACAATCTTAACTCCCTCGTTCACCGTTCACCATACCAACCACACTCTTGCTAGACTTACCTTCGAGCCTAAGCGTTCAGCATTCTTCGTTTATTTTAACTAAATTTCTTTTTTCCGGTAAAATCTTAGCTTTTTATAGTGTTGCAGGTGTTTGTGTGTGTTAGCGTCATGTGCTCCACATGTACAGCCCTCAGCATCTCAACACAATGTACTTCTGGCATTACCTTTTCGTCATCTCTTCCTCAATCCTTGTATCTACACTTAATGATCTAGCTAAGAAAGTATATTTTGTCATCGTTTCCATTCCATCAAATTTTTCCAAAAAAATTCTCTCAGCAGTATAACAACAAGCGTCTCCTGTATGTCACGTTTCTCTCACACTTCATCTCTGTCTCACATATCACTCTACTTCCTCTGTTCATTCTTAATAATGATAACCTTGACCATCATTTTAACCTTCCTAACTTTCAGTACTCAAGTCCTCGTTTAGTAATTCAGTTAATTCTAGAAGCCACATTGATAACATGATCAAACTTTATGAAACCTGATATATATTATATTATATTGAACAACTTCCCATGATTTTGAGTCTATAACCCTGATTATATACTTTCAATTTCGTTTCTCATTTCCTGTGAATTAGAACATTTGTTGGCCAAACACAAAGAACATCATCTACATACCTAAACCAAATTGCATTAAAAGGTAAGATATCCTTTGGTAGTTTTGTTTCAAAGAATTCCATAGAAAGATTAATTAGTGCAGGAGAAAGAGGGTTACCCATTGCCATACCAAATTTTTTAACATAATATTCTCCATTGAATACAGTATTTTGTACACAACATTATCAGTACAGTGAAAACAGACTTTGAAGCAAGTAAATGAATATCATCCAAAACATCAAATAAATATCTTAAAAGGTCATCAACTGGAACTTTTCTGAATAGTGAGGGAATATCAAAGCTAACAAGTTTGAAATAAATATTTCTACAATTTGTAAACAATTCCCCTTCTTGTTCACATAACAAGTGTATGAAACGCTCGTTGTCTGTCTTGGACAATCACTTGTTTACCAAATGGCGTCCTGGCTACGTCTTTTCGTTGTATATCAACTGACTGTCATATTTCATTATTGTATCTACCCTGATGATGTGATTATTACACGAAAGTGCACTTGGGAACTTATCGTGTTTTGTATTTCCCGTGGACTTATAGGAACATACTTAAACGCTCAAAAATGTGATCCTGACATCATTTGAGCGATCGGGGCCAGAACATGCAGGAGGGTGAAAGGCGTGCAAGGAATAGAGTGAATTGGATTGATGTGGTATAACAGGGTCGACGTGCTGTCAGTGGATTGAACCAGGGCATGTGAAGCGTCTGGGGTAAACCATGAAAAGTTTTGTGGGGCCTGGATGTGGAAAGGCAGCTGTGGTTTTGGTGCATTGTACATGATAGCTAGAGACTGAGTGTGAACGAATGTGGCCTTTGTTCTTTTCCTAGTGCTACCTCGCATGCATGCGGGGAGTGGGGGTTGTCATTTCATGTGTTGCGGGGTGGCGACGGGAATGAATAAAGGCAGCAAGTATCAATTATGTACATGTGTATATATATGTATACGTTATCCCTGGGGATAGGGAAGAAAGAATACTTCCCACGTGTTCCCTGCGTGTCGTAGAAGGCGACTAAACGGGGAGGGAGCGGGGGGCTGGAAATCCTCCCCTTTATTTTTTTTTGATTTTTCCAAAAGACGGAATAGAGAAAGGGGCCAGGTGAGGATATTCCCTAAAGGCCCAGTCCTCTGTTCTTAACGCTACCTCGCTAATGCGGGAAATGGCAAATAGTTTGAAAAAATATATATATATATATATGTATATATATATATATATATATATATATATATATGTATATATATATATATATATATATATATATATATATATATATATATATATATATGTATATATATATATATATATATAAATATATATATATATATATATATATATATATATATATATATATATGTATATACGAAAAAAGTGCATATGAACGCGCACCTTCACAGAACATACAAACCTCCAACAGCCAGGATCGAGCCCGGGACCCCTATGCAAGAGGCGGGAATGCTGATCGCTAGGATATGGGCCCATAGCCTATCGAGAGGGTAGGATTTCCAGCCCTCCGCTCCCTCCCTTTTTAGTCGCCTTCTACGACGCGCGGGGAAAACGAGAGAAGTATTCTTTCTCCCCTATCCTCAGTGATAATATATATATATATATATATATATATATATATATATATATATATATATATATATATATATATATATATATATATATATATATATCTATATATATATATATATATATCTATTAATTTTGCTTTGTCCCTGTCTCCCGCGTTAGCGAGGTAGCGCACGGAAACAGACGAAAGAATGGCCCAACCCGCCCACATACACATGTATATACATACACGTCCACACACGCAAATATACATACCTATACATCTCAATGTACACATATATATACACACACAGACATATACATATATACACATGTACATAATTCATACGGTCTGCCTTTATTTGTTCCCATCGCCACCTCGCCACATATGGAATAACAACCCCCTCCCCCCTCATGTGTGCGAGGTAGCGCTAGGAAAAGACACCAAAGGCCCCATTCGTTCACACTCAGTCTCTAGCTGTCATGTAATAATGCACCGAAACCACAGCTTCCTTTCCACATACAGGCCCCACACAACTTTCCATGGTTTACCTCAGACGCTTCACATGCCCTAGTTCAATCCACTGACAGCACGTCGACCCCGGTATACCACATCGTTCCAATTCACTCTATTCCTTGCTCGCCTTTCACCCTCCTGCATGTTCAGGCCCCGATCACTCAAAATCTTTTTCACTCCATCTTTCCACCTCAAATTTGGTCTCCCACTTCTCCTCGTTCCCTACACCTCTGACACATATATAATCTTGGTCAATCTTTCCTCACTCATTCTCTCCATGTGACCAAACCATTTCAAAACACTCTCTTCTGCTCTCTCAACCACACTCTTTTTATTTCCACACATCTCTCTTACCCTTACATTACTTACTCGATCAAACCACCTCACACCACATATTGTCCTCAAACATCTCATTTCCGGCCCATCCACCCTCCTGCGCACAACTCTATCCATAGCCCACGCCTCGCAACCATACAACATTGTTGGTACCACTATTCCTTCAAACATAGCCATTTTTGCTTTCCGAGATAATGTTCTCGACTTCCAAACATTCTTCAATGCTCCCAGAATTTTCGCCCCCTCCCCCACCCTATGATTCACTTCCGCTTCCATGGTTCCATCCGCTGCCAGATCCACTCCCAGATATCTAAAACACTTTACTTCCTCCAGTTTTTCTCCATTCAAACTTATCTCCCAATTGACTTGACCCTCAACCCTACTGTACCTAATAACCTTGCTCTTATTCACATTTACTCTTAACTTTCTTCTTTCACACACTTTACCAAACTCAGTCACCAGCTTCTGCAGTTTCTTACATGAATCAGCCACCAGCGCTGTATCATCAGCGAACAACAACTGACTTACTTCCCAAGCTCTCTCATCCACAACAGACTTCATACTTGCCCCTCTTTTCAAAATCTTGCATTCACCTCCCTAATAACCCCATCCATAAACAAATCAAACAACCATGGAGACATCACACACCCCTGCCGCAAACCTACATTCACTGAGAACCAATCACTTTCCTCTCTTCCTACACGTACATATGCCTTACATCCTCGATAAAAACTTTTCACTGCCTCTAACAACTTGCCTCCCACACCATATATTCTTAAAACCTTCCACAGAGCATCTCTATCAACTGTATCATAAGCCTTCTCCAGATCCATAAATGCTTCATAGAAATCCATTTGTTTTTCTAAGTATTTCTCACATACATTCTTCAAAGCAAACACCTGATCCACACATCCTCTACCACTCCTGAAACCACACTGCTCTTCCCCAATCTGATGCTCTGTACATGCCTTCACCCTCTCAATCAATACCCTCCCATATAATATACCAGGAATACTCAACAAACTTATACCTCTGTAATTTGAGCACTCACTCTTATCCCCTTTGCCTTTGTACAATGGCACTATGCAAGCATTCCGCCAATCCTGAGGCATCACACCATGAATCATACATACATTAAATAACCTTACCAACCAGTCAACAATACAGTCACCCCCTTTTTTAATAAATTCCACTGCAATACCATCCAAACCTGCTGCCTTGCCGGCTTTCGTCTTCCGTAAAGCTTTTACTACCTCTTCTCTATTTACCAAATCATTTTCCCTAACCCTCTCACTTTGCATACCACCTCGACCAAAACACCCTATATCTGCCACTCTATCATCAAACACATTCAACAAACCTTCAAAATACTTACTCCATCTCCTTCTCACATCACCACAACTTGTTATCACCTCCCCATTAGCCCCCTTCACTGAAGTTGTCTTACGCACTTTATTTACCTCCTTCGAAAACATCAAAACATATATATATATATATATATATATATATATATATATATATATATATATATATATATATATATATATATATAATTAAAGGGAAAACCGCAATTCAGTTGTTCAGATAATTTTTTTAACATTTAATTTTCCATATATGAAGCACTACGTTTCAGAGACAATCCGGCTCATCAGGTGCAAACAAATCATAAAGTTTTTTAAATCTCAACACCACCACATAAATTTCGTCTTTCTTTTGTCATGCTCGAATCTGTGTCGTGGTGTTGGGATTTAGAACAATCAGAAATTGTTTCCACCTGATGAGACGGATTGTCTCTGTGAAATATGTAGCGATGCATTTATAGAAAAATCATGTTAAATAAGATTTCTGAACTCCTATTGATTAATATGACCAGTATATATATATATATATATATATATATATATATATATATATATATATATATACATATATATATATATATATATATATATATATATATATATATATATATATATATATATACATATATATATATATATATATATATATATATATATATATATATATATATATATATATATATATATATATATATATATATATATATATATATATATATATATCATTTATTTATTTACATTATTTTCCATTGTCGCTGTCTCCCGCGTTAGCGAGGTACCACAAGGAGACAGACGAAAGAATGGCCCAACCCACCCACATGGACATGTATATACATACACGTCCACACACGCAAATATACACACCTATATATCTCAACGTATCCAAATATATACACACACAGACATATACATATATACACATGTACATAATTCATACTGTCTGCCTTTATTCATTCCCATCGCCACCTCGCAACACAATGAAATAACAACCCCCTCCCCCCTCATGTGTGCGAAGTAGCGCCAGAGAAGACAACAAAGGCCCCATTCTCTCCACTCAGTCTCTAGCTGTCACGTAATAATGCACCGAAACTACGTATATATGTATATATATATATATATATATATATATATATATATATATATATATATATATATATATATATATATATATATATATATATATTTTTTTTTTTTTATTTTTTTTTTCATACTGTTCGCCATTTCTCGCGATAGCAAGGTAGCGTTAAGACCAGAGGACTGAGCCTTTCAGGGAATATCCTCACTTGGCCCCCTCCTCTGTTCCTTCTTTAGGACAACTAAAAAAGAGATGGGAGGACTTCCAGCCCCCCGCTCCCTTCCCTTTTAGTCGCCTTCTACGACACGCAGGGAATACGTGGGAAGAATTCTTTCTCCCCTATCCCCAGGGATAATATATATATATATATATATATATATATATATATATATATATATATATATATATATATATATATATATATATATATATATATATATATATATTTTGCGACGAAGCAAAATGAATAAATAGATAAATATATATAGGGGAGAAAGAATACTTCCCACGTATTCCCTGCATGTCGTAGAAGGCGACTAAAAGGGAAGGGAGCGGTGGGCTGGAAATCCTCCCCTCTCATTTTTTTTTAAATTTTCCAAAAGAAGGAACAGAGAAGGGGGCCATATGAGGATATTCCCTCAAAGGCCCAGTCCTCTGTTCTTAACGCTACCTCGCTAATGCGGGAAATGGCGAATAGTATGAAAAAAAAAAAAAATATATATATATATATATATATATATATATATATATATATATATATATATATATTTTTTTTTTTTTTTTTATACTTTGTCGCTGTCTCCCGCGTTTGCGAGGTAGCGCAAGGAAACAGACGAAAGAAATGGCCCCCCCCCCCATACACATGTACATACACACGTCCACACACGCAAATATACATACCTACACAGCTTTCCATGGTTTACCCCAGACGCTTCACATGCCTTGCTTCAATCCACTGACAGCACGTCAACCCCTGTATACCACATGACTCCAATTCACTCTATTTCTTGCCCTCCTTTCACCCTCCTGCATGTTCAGGCCCCGATCACACAAAATCTTTTTCACTCCATCTTTCCACCTCCAATTTGGTCTCCCTCTTCTCCTCGTTCCCTCCACCTCCGACACATATATCCTCTTGGTCAATCTCTCCTCACTCATTCTCTCCATGTGCCCAAACCATTTCAAAACACCCTCTTCTGCTCTCTCAACCACGCTCTTTTTATTTCCACACATCTCTCTTACCCTTACGTTACTTACTCGATCAAACCACCTCACACCACACATTGTCCTCAAACATCTCATTTCCAGCACATCCATCCTCCTGCGCACATCTCTATCCATAGCCCACGCCTCGCAACCATACAGCATTGTTGGAACCACTATTCCCTCAAACATACCCATTTTTGCTTTCCGAGATAATGTTCTCGACTTCCACACATTTTTCAAGGCTCCCAAAATTTTCGCCCCCTCCCCCACCCTATGATCCACTTCCGCTTCCATGGTTCCATCCGCTGACAGATCCACTCCCAGATATCTAAAACACTTCACTTCCTCCAGTTTTTCTCCATTCAAACTCACCTCCCAATTGACTTGACCCCCACCCCCACCGTACCCAACAACCCTGCTCTTATCCACATTTACTCTCAACTTTCTTCTTCCACACACTTTACCAAACTCAGTCACCAGCTTCTGCAGTTTCTCACATGAATCAGCCACCAGCGCTGTATCATCAGCGAACAACAACTGACTCACTTCCCAAGCTCTCTCATCCCCAACAGACTTCATACTTGCCCCTCTTTCCAGGACTCTTGCATTTACCTCCTTTACAACCCCATCCATAAACAAATTAAACAACCATGGAGACATCACACACCCCTGCCGCAAACCTACATTCACTGAGAACCAATCACTTTCCTCTCTTCCTACACGTACACATGCCTTACATCCTCGATAAAAACTTTTCACTGCTTCTAACAACTTGCCTCCCACACCATATATTCTTAATACCTTCCACAGAGCATCTCTATCAACTCTATCATATGCCTTCTCCAGATCCATAAATGCTACATACAAATCCATTTGCTTTTCTAAGTATTTCTCACATACATTCTTCAAAGCAAACACCTGATCCACACATCCTCTACCACTTCTGAAACCGCACTGCTCTTCCCCAATCTGATGCTCTGTACATGCCTTCACCCTCTCAATCAATACCCTCCCATATAATTTACCAGGAATACTCAACAAACTTATACCTCTGTAATTTGAGCACTCACTCTTATCCCCTTTGCCTTTGTACAATGGCACTATGCACGCATTCCGCCAATCCTCAGGCACCTCACCATGAGTCATACATACATTAAATAACCTTACCAACCAGTCAACAATACAGTCACCCCCTTTCTTAATAAATTCCACTGCAATACCAATATATATTTATATATATATATATATATATATATATATATATATATATATATATATATATATATATATATATATATATATATATATATTTATATATATATATATATATATATATATATATATATATATATATATATATATATATATATATATATATATATATATATATATATATATATATATATATATATATATATATATATATATATATATATATATATATATATATATATATATATATATATATATATATATATATATATATATATATATATATATATATATATATATATATATATATATTATCTGGTAAACAGAGAAGAGGTAGTAAAAGCTTTGCGGAAGATGAAAGCCGGCAAGGCAGCAGGTTTGGATGGTATTGCAGTGGAATTTATTAAAAAAGGGGGTGACTGTATTATTGACTGGTTGGTAAGGTTATTTAATGTATGTATGACTCACGGTGAGGTGCCTGAGGATTGGCGGAATGCGTGCATAGTGCCATTGTACAAAGGCAAAGGGGATAAGAGTGAGTGCTCAAATTACAGACGTATAAGTTTGTTGAGTATTTCTGGTAAATTTTATGGGAGTGTATTGATTGAGAGGGTGAAGGCATGTACAGAGCATCAGATTGGGGAAGAGCTGTGTGGTTTCAGAAGTGGTAGAGGATGTGTGGATCAGGTGATTGCTTTGAAGAATGTATGTGAGAAATACTTAGAAAAGCAAATGGATTTCTATGTGGGATTTATATATCTGGAGAAGGCATATGATAGAGTTGATAGAGATTCTCTGTGGAAGGTATTAAGAATATATGGTGTGGGAGGCAAGTTGTTAGAAGCAGTGAAAAGTTTTTATCGAGGATGTAAGGCATGTTCACGTGTAGGAAGAGAGGAAAGTGATTGGTTCTCAGTGAATGTAGGTTTGCGGCAGGGGTGTGTGATGTCTCCATGGTTGTTCAATTTGTTTATGAATGGGGTTGTTAGGGAGGTGAATGCAAGAGTTTTGGAAAGAGGGGCAAGTATGAATTCTGTTGTGGATGAGAGAGCTTGGGAAGTGAGTCAGTTGTTGTTCGCTGATGATACACCGCTGGTGGCTGATTCATGTGAGAAAGTGCAGAAGCTGGTGACTGAGTTTGGTAAAGTGTGTGAAAGAAGAAAGTTAAGAGTAAATGTGAATAAGAGCAAGGTTATTAGGTACAGTAGGGTTGAGGGTCAAGTCAATTGGGAGGTAAGATTGAATGGAGAAAAACTGGAGGAAGTAAAGTGTTTTAGATATCTGGGAGTGGATCTGACAGCGGATGGAACCATGGAAGCGGAAGTGGATCATAGGGTGGGGGAGGGGGCGAAAATTCTGGGAGCCTTGAAGAATGTGTGGAAGTCGAGAACATTATCTCGGAAAGCAAAAATGGGTATGATTGAAGGAATAGTGGTTCCAACAATGTTGTATGGTTGCGAGGCGTGGGCTATGGATAGAGTTGTGCGCAGGAGGATGGTTGTGCTGGAAATGAGATGTTTGAGGACAATGTGTGGTGTGAGGTGGTTTGATCGAGTGAGTAAGGTAAGGGTATATATATATATATATATATATATATATATATATATATATATATATATATATATATATATATATATATATATATATATATATATTTTTTTTTTTTTTTTTTTTTTTTTTTTTTTTTTTTTTTTATACTTTGTCGCTGTCTCCCGCGTTTGCGAGGTAGCGCAAGGAAACAGACGAAAGAAATGGCCCAACCCCCCCCCCATACACATGTACATACACACGTCCACACACGCAAATATACATACCTACACAGCTTTCCATGGTTTACCCCAGACGCTTCACATGCCTTGATTCAATCCACTGACAGCACGTCAACCCCTGTATACCACATCGCTCCAATTCACTCTATTCCTTGCCCTCCTTTCACCCTCCTGCATGTTCAGGCCCCGATCACACAAAATCTTTTTCACTCCATCTTTCCACCTCCAATTTGGTCTCCCTCTTCTCCTCGTTCCCTCCACCTCCGACACATATATCCTCTTGGTCAATCTTTCCTCACTCATTCTCTCCATGTGCCCAAACCATTTCAAAACACCCTCTTCTGCTCTCTCAACCACGCTCTTTTTATTTCCACACATCTCTCTTACCCTTACGTTACTTACTTATATATATATATATATATATATATATATATATATATATATATATTCACAAACATACACACTTGAAAAGATAAAAGAACCTCCCTTTTCCTACTTCGTTAGTAAACAACAGCCAAAAATTTTGGGAAAAATCTGGACATTCAAAAACAGAAAGAGTGTCGGTACAATGCAAATCCTCACCTCACATACCTGTGCTCGCCTGGATGCCTGCCTGTATGCTCTTCTAAATGGTTTGCAAAACTCTAGGGACATGAACCCATATTTCACAGGCTATTGACATGGTCAATATTTGCAACTGGTGTGTACAGACAGCACCTGCTCACTGTGCACACAGACACATGTGTGTATAGGCCGCACCTACTCACTCTACACACAGACACAAGTGTGTACAGGCAGTACTTGCCCACTCCACACTAAAACACAAAGACACACACACACACACACATACAAACACACACACACATACATACAGTAGCTACCCACCTCCCGCAGCAGACGAGACCACGCGAGTGTTGCGGTAGAGAGCGAGGCTGATAATAGGGGTCAGGCAGACAGCAAAGTTGTCTCTCGTTGCACTGTTTGTGGGAGCAACAACCATGCGGTAGACGACAGGAATTGTGACTGAGTTCATTTTCAAATCACATCTGAACCTGTGATGGACGACAGTTTGAAACTAAGTTCAGTTGGGGAAGTTTATCATGTTTTCTCTCTGGGCCTGCCATGACGACAGCACCTTCCCCCATTAAGTTAGTATTCTCACTTGCCTTTTCATCATTATCTTATAAGTCCACAAGAGGAGCGTGAAGGCATGAGCTCCACAGCATGTTTGTGTGTGTGTGTGTGTATGTGTGTGTGTGTATGTGTGTGTGTGTGTGTGTGTGTGTGTGTGTGTGTGTGTGTGTGTATGTTTATGTACATGCGTGTGTTTTTTACATGGCTATGTGTATACTAATTTGTTTCTTTATGCACATGCGCATTTTTATTCGTGTGTATGCTTACTTGTGCCTTTATGTATACGTATTTTTGGTCATGAGTACGTTTGTATATTTACTTTGTGTGCGTATGTGTGCGTGTGTGTGTGTGTGTGTGTGTGTGTGTGTGTGTGTGTGTGTGTGTGTGTGTGTGTGTGTGTGTGTGTGTTTATGTGTGCATTTATACTGTGCTCTGGTTTAGCTGAAATAAGGCTGAGTAAACAGCAACTAGGCCTATGCATTACATTCTTGGAAGAGCTGATGTATTGTGGTGACGCTCTTCACCAAGCATTACATCTCAGTTGACTTCGTCACTACCGTAATTCCATCGTGCAACTGACAACACATCCGCCATTCGCCCTGTGTCGGCGGTGTACACTGCTGCAGGTTAAGCAGTTGGCATCAGCCATCTCAGGCAGCTGTGGTGTCAAGCATTGATCATGTCTCCATCAGGTTGTTGGGAACGTCAAAATGAGAAGCTCATATGTACAGACAGACAAATGAGGGTTGTGTATGTGCTACTGCTAGTGTTGACGATGCAGGTGCCCAGTACCAGTCTTTGTAAGACTATGCTCATCTCTGGGGAGTAGTCAGGGGATGGCAACACACAGATGGAACCTATAGACGTAAAGAGATGCACTCAAGGTGGCGAGCGAGACAACACTAGCCGCTATTGGATTCAAGAACATATTGCCTGAACTTCAGCACTAGGAAATGGCTAACTCTCCATCCCTTAGATCTTAGATAAAATCCAAAGCCCATTCTGATAGCCCATCAAGAAATCAGTCCTAAAGCACGATTATTTCCAGCTGCTGCTCAATGCAATAGTCAAGTGCCTAACTCGATTGTGGCAGTTGGCGTAGATATGTGTCTAACGCCATTATATGTAGCAAGTCAGGCCTTTAACCACATGAGAAAGGTGTAAGTAATCAGTGCGAGTTTGCTCGTGGTGCCACTGCCAGCAGACTGAGGTGGAAAGTACTGGTGAACACTGGCAAGAGTGAGTGTGAGTACGTTTTCAAAGTAATCCCGATCCAATGTTAGTTTTTTGGTTGTCAAAGGCTTATATTATTTGCTGCATCGGTATCTTCCATATTGCGACCAGCAAACTGTTTGATCCAGGGATTCCAGTAACACAGTGAATGTTGTTCCACAAGGTGAGGTCACGGGTACATAAGTTGGGATATGTAGCAATGCCTTAACTTTAGATGAGTTGCTTATTAGGGAAGCCTCCGAGCCTGAGCCATATAGGTCCTCTATTGTTGGTATCCTGCTACTTTCATTCTCCCTCCCAGTTACCGGAAGAATGATGGTGATAATAATGATAATGATAATGATAATGATAATGACAGTTAACTTGCTGTCAATGGAATGAACCAGGGCATGTGAAGTGTCTGGGGTAAACCATGGAAAGTTCTGTGGGGGCTGGATGTGGAAAGGGAGCTGTGGTTTCGGTGCATTATACATGACAGCTAGAGACTGAGTGTGAAAGATTTGGAGTTTGATGTCTTTTCCTAGCTTTACCTCACACATTCTCTCCACGTGACCAAACCATTTCAATACACCCTCTTCTGCGCTCTCAACCACACTCTTTTTATTACCACGCATCTCTCTTACCCTTTCATTACTTACTCGATCAAACTACTTCACACCACACATTGTCCTCAAACATCTCATTTTCAGCACATCCACTCTAATCCGCACATCTTTATCTATAGCCCATGCCTCGTAACTATATAACATTGTTGGAACTTCTATTCCTTCAAACAAACCCATTTTTGCTCTCCGAGATAACGTTGCCGCTTTTCACAAATTCTTCAACGCTCCCAGAACCTTCGCCCCTCCCCCACCCTATGATTCACTTCCGCTTCCATGGTTCCATCTGCTGCCAAATCCACTCCCAGATATCTAAAACACTTCACTTCCTCCAGTTTTTCTCCACTCAAACTTACCTCCCAGCTGACTTGTCCCTCAAACCTATTGAACCTAATAACCTTGTTCTTATTCACATTTACTCTCAGCTTTCTTCTTTCACACACTTTACTAATCTTAGTCACCAGCTTCTGCAGTTTCTCACCCGAATCAGGCACCAGCGCTATATCGTCAGCGAACAACAACTGACTCACTTCCCAAGCCTTCACATCCGCAAGAGACTGCATACTTGTCCCTCTCTCCAAAACTCTTGCATTCATCTCCCTAACAACCCCACCCATAAACAAATTAAACAACCATGGAGACACCACGCACTTCTGCCGCAAACCGAAATTGACTGGGAACCAATCACTTTTCTCTCTTCCTACGTGTACACATGCCTTACATCCATGATAAAAAAATTTCACTATTTCTATTACCTAACCTCCCACACCATATACTCTTAATACCTTCCACAGAGCATCTCTATCAACTCTATCATATACCTTCACCATAAATGCAACATACAAATCCATTTGTTTTTGTAAGAATTTCTCACATACATTCTTCAAAGCAAACACCTGATCCACGCATTCTCTACCACTTCTGAAACCACAGTGCTCTTCCCTAATCTGATGCTCTGTACATGCCTTTACCCTCTCAATCAATACCCTCTCATATAATTTCCCAGGAATACTCAAGAAACGTATACCTCTGTAATTTGAACACTCACCTTTATCCCCCTTGCCTTGTACAACGGCACTATGGAAGCATTCCGCCAGTCCTCAGGCACTTCACCATGAACCATACATACATTGAATAGCCTAACCAACCAGTCAACAACACAGTCACCCCTTTTTTTTTGATAAATTTCACTGCAATACCATCCAAACCCGCCGCCTTGTCGGCTTTCATCTTCCACAAAGCTTTCACTACCTCTTCTCTGTTTACCAACCATTCTCCCTGACCCTCTCACTTCCCACATCACCTCGACTAAAATACCCTGTATCTGCCGCTCTATCATCAAATACATTCAACAAACCAACAAAATACTCACTCCATCTCCTTCTCACTTCACTGCTACTTGTTATTACCTCCCTGTTATTAGCCCCCTTCAGCGATGTTTCCATTTGTTCCTTTCTCTGACGAACTTTATATACCTCCTTCCAAAACATCTTTATATTCTCCTTAAAATTTCACAATACTCTCTCACCCCAACTCTCATTCGCCCTCTTTTTCACCTCTTGCACCTTTCTCTTGACCTCCTGCCGCTTTCTTTTATACATCTCTCAGTCATTTGCACTATTTCCCTGCAAAACTCGTCCAAGTGCCTTTCTCTTCTCTTTCGCTAACAATCTTACTTCATCCCACCACTCGCTACTCTTTCTAATCTGCCCACCTCCCACCTTTCTCATGCCACAAGCATCTTTTGTGCAAGCCATCACTGCTTCCCTGAATACATCCTATTCCTCCTCCACTCCCCTTACGTCATTTGCTCTCACCTTTTTCCATTCTGCACTCAATTTCTCTTGGTACTTCCTCACACAAGTCTCCTTTCCAAGCTCACTTACTCCTACCACTGTTTCACCCCAACATTCTCTCTTCTTTTTTCAAAACCTCTACAAATCTTCACCTTCGCCTCCACAAGATAATGATCAGACATCCTTTCAGTTGCCCCTCTCAGCACATTAGCATCCAAAAGTCTCTCTTTCACGCGCCTATCAATCAACACGTAATCCAATAACGCCCTCTGACCATCTATCCTACTTACATACGTATACTTATGTATATCTCTCTTTTTAAACCAGGTATTCCCAATCACCAATCCTCTTTCAGCACACAAATCTACAAGCTCTTCACCATTACCAATTAAAATACTGAACACCCCATGTACACCAATTATATCCTCAATTGCCAAATTACTCACCTTTGCATTCAAAATAATAACAATAATGTTAATGATGATAATGATGGTAATAATAATGGTAGCAATAATAATGATAATGATACTACTACTACTACTACTACTACTACTACTACTACTACTACTAATAATAATAATGATAACAATAATAATAATGATAACATCCCTCGTCAGTAGGCTGCTGCCATTATCTCCACTTTTATGGTTTAGAATTATTTTCTTAAATGATTTTTCTTATGAATCTACTTTGGCTGCCTGTGGACAATGGATAGAAAGAGTTTGAACTGACTGAAACATTAGATTCCTCCTGGGTTATATTTGAAGGTGTACAACAGCTTTTTCTTTGGGTCTCTGCAAGAGCTTACAGAAGTGGTAACCCGTGCTTTCTGCTGCACATGGACCAGAAGTCTTGCCACATGGAATGTTCACCACTGTGTTTATTCACTTCCTTTCAGTCTGTTGACGTTGATGATTATGCACTTACATGCTCAGGAAACATATAAGTGGAAAATGTAAAGTCCCTAGTACCTCCATGTGAGTGCTGGAAACCCAAAAGTCATGGACATCCGGCCTCGCACAACATGAACAACTTTCCTCTCTCCTTCCTCCAGTATTGGCCACATCTTCACTGCGGTATACGACCTCCACTGCCGTCGCTTCAGTGGAGTCCCGGGTCATTTCATTCTGATTCCTGCTCGTCTCGGAATCATTGCCTCCTGATGACCGTTAGGCTGCAGTTGTATTGGCTCTCCAACCATGGCTCGTTTCGTCTTAATCTGCCATTCGCTCCGACCTGTTCTACTCTGTTCAGGACAGAAAGTGAAGCCTTTCACTTCATTAGCTTTGTATTATTCATCACTATGATTTTGTGTGGATTCATCACATTCAATATTCATTTTCCACTTTCATCACTATTCAGACTACTATGAATGCTTCACCATATCAACCTTTCTGATTTAAGACAACTTTCTACAGGAGGTCGATAATACCTATTCAATGGGGTCACTTTCATCTTATCATTACAAAGAATTGAAAGCAATAGACACTGCTGCAAGTGCTGCAGGACATCAACACTTCATTTACGGAAAATACGGGAAAACTGAAGGTCTGAGTACTTTAGATGTGCCAAGTAACACCAAGAAGAGTACTACGAATAACATGTAGGATCACTTGTTCTCAGATCATCCCGTAACTGTGACCCCACAATGAACTTCAGATTTCATACTAGGTTAAAGGTTAAGTCCTTGACCCAGGATACGAGAAGACAACCCAGTTAATCATCCCACTCACCACTCCTGGGTTCAGTCTCCGCTCGT
Organism: Panulirus ornatus; assembly: GCF_036320965.1. Classification (NCBI taxonomy): domain Eukaryota; kingdom Metazoa; phylum Arthropoda; class Malacostraca; order Decapoda; family Palinuridae; genus Panulirus; species Panulirus ornatus. The sequence goes on along the minus strand of NC_092280.1, from coordinate 269,689 downwards.
GCCTTTAACTACAAAATTTGTGACTTCCTTGTTTGTATACACGATGTGTATTTCGTGACATTTACAAGATTTTCATCTGAATGAGATATATGTTGACAGCTCAGAACACAAAGAACAGCAAGTGTCTTTGGAAGGTGTACCTGGGCCATAGTTATTTACACTCGGATTACATACATGCAAACCAAGAATTTTCTTAATTTATGGACGCGAGAGAGCAAATATGGAGTAGTCGTACGAATTGGGCTGGATGAGAGCATACAAGCCTGTTCTTAACGTAATGTGAATCATCGTTAATGACGTATAGAACATCAAAGATAAAGTTTAGGTACCTCATTTCAAGTGTATGTGTGACTGTGTTCAGACTAATCAGTCTCTGGTGTATTTTCAGGAAAATTATTCAACTTACAGTGGAACTGTGACACTCTGTGCCTCGGTGCCTAGCTAGCCGTATATAATAATACTGCCTCTGCTGTGTCACAGGGTGAGTGCTGGTCGGCGGCTGAGCTCGTCTGATAACAACCACTAAAGTTGACAACAATAGGAAATAATCTAGACTTAGCCTCAGCACTGTTGATCCCCAGCTGGCAGATAAGGCCTCTATATAAACTTTGACCAGGAGTCTGCGGGGGCTGGAGTGGTTGCCCTCGGGTAAAAGGAACCAAGAAGGCGTGAGAAAGAGGTACTGGCTGGGTTACCGCGGGAGCCTGGCTGCTGGAGAGAGACTGAATATATATATATATATATATATATATATATATATATATATATATATATATATATATATATATATATATATATATATATATATATATATATATATATATGTATATATATATATATATATATATATATATATATATATATATATATATATATATATATATATATATATATATATATATATATATATATATATATATATATATCTATTTATCTATTTATTTATATATTTTGCTTTGTCGCTGTCTCCCGCGTTTGCGAGGTAGCGCAAGGAAACAGACAAAAGAAATGGCCCAACCCACCCCCATACACAATGTATATACATATACGTCCACACACGCAAATAGGCATACCTATACATCTCAGTGTACACATATATATACACACACAGACACATACATATATACCCATGCACACAATTCACACTGTCTGCCTTTATTCATTCCCATCGCCACCTCGCCACACATGGAATACCATCCCCCTCCCCCCTCATGTGTGCGAGGTAGCACTAGGAAAAGACAACAAAGGCCCCATTCGTTCACACTCAGTCTCCAGCTGTCATGCAATAATGCCCAAAACCACAGCTCCCTTTCCACATCCAGGCCCCACAAACTTTCGTTGGTTTACCCCAGACGCTTCACATGCCCTAATTCAATCCAATGACAGCACGTCAACCCCGGTATACCACATCGATCCAATTCACTCTATTCCTTGCCCTCCTTTCACCCTCCTGCATGTTCAGGACCCGATCACACAAAATCTTTTTCACTCCATCTTTCCACCTCCAATTTGGTCTCCCACTTCTCGTTCCCTCCACCTCCGACACATATATCCTCTTGGTCAATCTTTCCTCACTCATTCTCTCCATGTGCCCAAACCATTTCAAAACACCCTCTTCTGCTCTCTCAACCACGCTCTTTTTATTTCCACACATCTCTCTTACCCTTACATTACTTACTCGATCAAACCACCTCACACCACACATTGTCCTCAAACATCTCATTTCCAGCACATCCACCCTCCTGCGCACAACTCTATCCATAGCCGACGCCTCGCAACCATACAACATTGTTGGAACCACTATTCCTTCAAACATACCCATTTTTGCTTTCCGAGATAATGTTCTCGACTTCCACACATTCTTCAATGCTCCCAGGATTTTCGCCCCCTCCCCCACCCTATGATTCACTTCCGCTTCCATGGTTCCATCCGCTGCCAGATCCACTCCCAGATATCTAAAACACTTTACTTCCTCAAGTTTTTCTCCATTCAAACTTACCTCCCAATTGACTTGACCCTCAACCCTACTGTACCTAATAACCTTGTTCTTATTCACATTTACTCTTAACTTTCTTCTTTCACACACTTTACCAAACTCAGTCACCAGCTTCTGCAATTTCTCACATGAATCAGCAACCAGCGCTGTATCATCAGCGAACAACAACTGACTCACTTCCCAAGCTCCCCCATCCACAACAGACTTCATACTTGCCCCTTTTTCCAAAACTCTTGCATTCACCTCCCTAACAACCCCATCCATAAACAAATTAAACAACAATGGAGACATCACACACCCCTGCCGCAAACCAACATTCACTGAGAACCAATCACTTTCCTCTCTTCCTACTCGTACAAATGCCTTACATCCTCGATAAAAACTTTTCACTGCTTCTAACAACTTGCCTCCCACACCATATATTCTTAAAACCTTCCACAGAGCATCTCTATCAACTCTATCATATGCCTTCTCCAGATCCATAAATGCTACATACAAATCCATTTGCTTTTCTAAGTATTTCTCACATACATTCTTCAAAGCAAACACCTGATCCACACATCCTCTACCACTTCGGAAACCACACTGCTCTTCCCCAATCTGATGCTCTGTACATGCCTTCACCCTCTCAATCAATACCCTCCCATATAATTTACCAGGAATACTCAACAAACTTATACCTCTGTAATTTGAGCACTCACTCTTATCCCCTTTGCCTTTGTATAATGGCACTATGCACGCATTCCGCCAATCCTCAGGCACCTCACCATGGGTCATACATACATTAAATAACCTTACCAACCAGTCAACAATACAGTCACCCCCTTTTTTAATAAATTCCACTGCAATACCATCCAAACCTGCTGCCTTGCCGGCTTTCATCTTCCGCAAAGCTTTTACTACCTCTTCTCTGTTTACCAAATCATTTTCCCTAACCCTCTCACTTTGCACACCACCTCGACCAAAACACCCTATATCTGCCACTCTATCATCAAACACATTCAACAAACCTTCAAAATACTCACTCCATCTCCTTCTCACATCACCACTACTTGTTATCACCTCCCCATTTGCGCCCTTCACTGAAGTTCCCATTTGCTCCCTTGTCTTAAGCACTTTATTTACTTCCTTCCAGAACATCTTTTTATTCTCCCTAAAATTTAATGATACTCTCTCACCCCAACTCTCATTTGCCCTTTTTTTCACCTCTTGCACCTTTCTCTTGACCTCCTGCCTCTTTCTTTTACACGTCTCCCACTCAACTGCATTTTTTCCCTGCAAAAATCGTCTAAATGCCTCTCTCTTCTCTTTCACTAATACTCTTACTTCTTCATCCCACCACTCACTACCCTTTCTAATCAACCCACCTCCCACTCTTCTCATGCCACAAGCATCTTTTGCGCAATCCATCACTGATTCCCTAAATACATCTCATTCCTCCCCCACTCCCCTTACTTCCATTGTTGTCACCTTTTTCCATTCTGTACTCAGTCTCTCCTGGTACTTCCTCACACAAGTCTCCTTCCCAAGCTCACTTACTCTCACCACCCTCTTCACCCCAACATTCACTCTTTTTTTCTGAAAACCCATACAAATCTTCACCTTAGCCTCCACAAGATAATGATCAGACATCCCTCCAGTTGCACCTCTCAGCATATTAACATCCAAAAGTCTCTCTTTCGCGCGCCTGTCAATTAACACGTAATCCAATAACGCTCTCTGGCCATCTCTCCTACTTACATAAGGATACTTATGTATATCTCGCTTTTTAAACCAGGTATTCCCAATCATCAGTCCTTTTTCAGCACATAAATCTACAAGCTCTTCACCATTTCCATTTACAACACTGAACACCCCATGTATACCAATTATTCCCTCAACTGCCACATTACTCACCTTTGCATTCAAATCACCCATCACTATAACCCGGTCTCGTGCATCAAAACCACTAACACACTCATTCAGCTGCTCCCAAAACACTTGCCTCTCATGATCTTTCTTCTCATGCCCAGGTGCATATGCACCAATAATCACCCATCTCTCTCCATCAACTTTCAGTTTTACCCATATTAATCGAGAATTTACTTTCTTACATTCTATCACGTACTCCCACAACTCCTGTTTCAGGAGTACTGCTACTCCTTCCCTTGCTCTTGTCCTCTCACTAACCCCTGACTTTACTCCCAAGACATTCCCAAACCACTCTTCCCCTTCACCCTTGAGCCTCGTTTCACTCAGAGCCAAAACATCCAGGTTCCTTTCCTCAAACATACTACCTATCTCTCCTTTTTTCACATCTTGGTTACATCCACACACATTTAGGCACCCCAATCTGAGCCTTCGAGGAGTATGAGCACTCCCCGCGTGACTCCTTCTTCTGTTTCCCATTTTAGAAAGTTAAAAAAATACAAGGAGGGGAGGATTTCTGGCCCCCCGCTCCCGTCCCCTCTAGTCGCTTTCTACGACACGCGAGGAATGCGTGGGAAGTATTCTTTCACCCCTATCCCCAGGGATAATATACATATATATATATACACATACACACACATACACACACACACGCACATACACACACACACACACATACATATATATACATATGAAAAATGTAAGAAACAATTTAGAAAATTGAAACTTTTAGCTTGAAATGAAAAGAAAAAAAAATGAATGTTTGAAGGAATATATATATATATATATATATATATATATATATATATATATATATATATATATATATATATATATATATATATATATATATATATATATATATATATATATATATATATATATATATATATATATATATATATATTATATATATATATATATATATATATATGTATTACAGTTCTGCAGTCATGTATTTTTTTCCTGCTACCTGATAACATCTGTTTGTCTTTTCTCTATTTGAAGTTTGACTGCTGTCTTGCATTTCTTGCTTCAGTGCACATAATATTCCGCTGTATTTGTTATGTTTGGTGCCTTTTGAGAACATCCTTCAGTCGTCCATTGTATTTTCTTAAGATGAGTTGTAGGTAGGTGAGCTGTTTGACCACAGCAAGGATCTTTATGACTGTGTCTTCATCACATACAGGAAGTATCGTTAAGACTGTGTCTTCATCACATACAGCAGGGATCGTTAAGACTGTGTCTTCATCACATACAGGAAGGATCGTTAAGACTGTGTCTTCATCACATACAGCAGGGATCTTTATGACTGTGTCTTCATCACATACAGCAGGGATCGTTATGTCTGTGTCTTCATCACATACAGCAGGGATCGTTATGACTGTGTCTTCATCACATAAAGCAAAGATCGTTATGTCTGTGTCTTCATCACATACAGCAGGGATCGTTATAACTGTGTCTTCATCACATAAATTAGGGATCGTTATGTCTGTGTCTTCATCACATACAGCAGGGATCGTTATGACTGTGTCTTCATCACATACAGCAGGGATCGTTATGTCTGTGTCTTCATCACATACAGCAGGGATCGTTATAACTGTGTCTTCATCACATAAAGCAGGGATCGTTATGTCTGTGTCTTCATCACATACAGCAGGGATCGTTATGAATGTGTCTTCATCACCAACGTCAAAGAAAGTTGAAGCTGCCGAGGCTTGCAGGTCTCTCCAGATTATCTCTGCCACGGTTCCCTGACGCACATTTAATGCAGGATCAAAATCTACTTAGGAGGATCTGAGTGAGCAACACCGCAATTTGGAGGGAGACGGTCCACCTTTAAATATTCTGAGGTTGTCACTGTTAATTTAGCGCTAGAAGAGGTTCTGATAAGCATTTCCTTAAAAAAGGATAGATACATCTCTCTGGTCTCTCTCTCCTCTCTGTCTTTGAAACTTCTTTCAGGCGCCTCAGTGAGACCTGTCACATATCCTGATGCGAACTTCAATAACAAATCCATATTCTTTTCTGGGACGTTTTCTCCGTTAGTGGTCTATTGGTGGGAGCTTGACCCAACAAGATCATGCGCTCAAATCTCTTGTGCAGTTGTTAAATTGTATCGGATTCCGCAACGGTTTATATGATATTTTGAAACTTATCTGCGGAAATCCATATTTCAGGATTTCATCCAAAACACACACACACACACACACACACACTAGCCTATGCCAGGTACCTATTTTATCGACCAGCCGCTAGGAGATGATGAATAGCCGGGTGGACTATGGACTGTCTGCCTCGACCAGGATTCGAACCTATACGGGTTTGATCCCATGCAGCCCATGCATACTTAATTGTCGGTAACCCTAACAGCCATACCACGGAGGTCCGTAGCACGTGTGTGTGCGTGTGTGTGAGTGTTTGTGTGTGTGTGTTTGTGTGTGTGTGTGTGTGTGTGTGTGTGTGTGTGTGTGTGTGTGTAGATAAATGAATAAACAATTAACGTTTACTGGATTTAGGTAGCCAACCAGCCAACAATAAATAGTTTAGGTATTACAGATATCACAGATTAGGAAATCGAAATGTTTACTAATCAAATAATCATGCAACAGCTTAAGATTCAGATGAGCTGTTATTACCTCCCCATTTGCCCCCTTCACTGATTTTCCCATTTGGTCTCTTGTCTTACGCACTTGATTTACCTCCCTCCAAAACATCTTTTTATTCTCCCTAAAATTTAATGATGCTCTCTTACTCCAATTCTCATTTGCCCTTAGCATCCACTCTACAGTCGGCATCACAAGCTTTCAACATAAAACTTTGTATTCAGGTGTTTAGTTTCGTGGTGAAGAATATACCTAGTACACCGTTATTGTTACTAGAGAGCACTGTCCAATACACAGTAATCGGCACAGGAGGGAAATGCTCAGTACAAAGTATTTGTTACCGGAGTACACTCCCAGTAAACAGTCTAGCGTTGTGTGCGTGTTTGTGTGTGTTTGTGTGTGTGTGTGTGTGTGTGTGTGTGTGTGTGTGTGTGTGTGAGTGTGTGTGTGTGTGTGTGTGTGTGTGTGTGTGTGCGTTGAAAGAGAAGGGATGTCAGACGCAGCTACTGCATCGCTATAGAAACACGACTTTGCTCCGGTGAGTTTTACTTACATTTTCTCTGTGCTGGTGAAGTATTCCCTCCTGACGAGGGATCTTGTGGATCCAGAAGTTCTCATCCCAACATCATTGTCATCTGCTTCCTCCCCTGCTGATGCTGTCAGCGTTACAGTTATACATATCATCCTCCTCCCTGTAAGCTCGACATCTTCTAGATCGGCAGGTGGGCCAGCTCTTCCTGGACTTGGAAAGTTTTAATTCTGTCTCAACAGAAATTTGTCACTTCACAGAACTAGCCGGTATATATATCTTGTAGTAATTCTCTTTATGCTATGTTGGACACATTATAACTCACAGAGATTAGAGTGATTATATATACATCATTGTTCGCTATGCACAGGATATATTGCCAGTGCTTACCAGCTTTATCAAAGTTATGGCAAAGTATCTCTGAGAAATTCGTACAGTGCGCAGCAATCAAAGTGTGAAAATCTTGCCACACCTCACTGAAACAAAACAACCATATTCCAACAGCATATTTATCGGGAAACGGAGACGCCCTCCAGGAACACTAGACCTTTATGAAACTCAAGAATTTGAGGAAAAGATCCAAAATCAGTAGAATATCTTGGACAAACCATTAATATTCAGTTAGCCTGTAGTCAGACGAGAGAAGGAGCAGTGATTTTGTTGGAGTAGAATGAATCTATGGAGTAAAGAAGTAGCATGATGAATATCCATACAAAAATAGTCATCAGCATAGTACCGTCTCTCCCTACCAATTGAAACAGAAATTCTAATGTTGTAATCAGCACAGAAATTATCTTGAAAAATCGGTTTGTTGTTAATCCAGTTAATGAGTGTACAGTTCTTGTGAGGCTGATGCCCTCTATTAGTTTGGCAGTGTTTCCATCCCCTGCCTGAAAATTACGCAAAGAAAATAAGACTCTTCTTTGGTGCCGGACTTAAGTTTGTAGTTGGCTGGTACTGCTCCTGAAGCAGCTCGCCTTACCTTAGTACAGCACTGGAGCAGGGATGGCTGACTGGTTGTTTTCCTTCTCTGGAGTAAGCCTCCCAGTACAATGAAATACAACATGTGAAGGATCTCAAGGTTCAATACCCAGACTTTCCTTAATCATATTATACATAAATGTTTTGACCTAACCTGTACAAATACCAGAGATAATTTCTAATGATTGAATGTAGATGAGTATAAAAAAAACTGAGTAAACTACCAGTTACCCGGAGAAGTGTTGACTGAATTCTCATGTTGATAATTACAAAACATAACAATGCTATTTGAAGTTTGGTTACCTAAATACAAACTGAGTGTGAGAAACACCTCTGGAAACATTAGAAAATGATCCTTTTAAGAGTCACGATTTTCATCATATCAAGCAAATTGTTGGTATTTGACCATACAAAGATACGTAGTCCTTCCATACACTGCTCGTAATCATCCAAATATTTTGGATGATGGACTATAAGGGTAGCAGCCACCTTTACTCATCTCTATATGTTTTATGTTATTTCAGTAATTTGAGGAAGTTTTTCAGTCACATTCACAGCAGAACATAAATCTTTTTCTTCGAGTTAATGTTAAACGCCAGCCATCTATCATAAGAATATATGAATATAGACATAAAATCTTGGGTCGTAATCAACTTTTTTATCTGGGTACGCAGGAATATCATGCTTTCTATTCATGGGTACGTTAAGACAGACTCCTTGCTGTATTCATCACAACGGCCAAAATGTTTCGCTATCATCGTGAGCCAGATCCGCCCACCTGACACGATCATTTACACAAAATGATATTATTAGCTTCCTCAATTTCAGTTCTCTCAAAGCCTTTATGCAACTGTGATGAATAGGATAACTATCAAGGGAACTGGTTTATTAGATATAATTCTGGTATCAGAGGAGTATTAATGGTTAATGACTAGGTGTCCTGATATATTTTATTATCACTCAACCATAACACTTAAGCCATATCCTGAACGCTGAAAAGCAGGCAGCAGTCAGTAGATAAAGCCTCTTGCCTGGCAAACAACCAACATTACAGTACTTGGTGCAGGCAGGACTAATCTCCTGAGGAACTTTCTTTATCATGACGGAGAGAGTCCCATGGGTTACAGTTATGTGCTTCATGAAAGCATGAGGCAGTGGTTTATCGATAGTCACAATAAAATGTTAACCTTCACCGGCTAGTCATTTTGGTAACAATGATGAAAAATAACTATATCAATCAGTAAATCGAGAAAATGGCTGTGTACTTTACTGAAATATACATCAGAATAACTGTTAAACCTTATTCTTCATTACATTTTACAAACCACAAAAAGAGAACACTTCAAAATTGTTTCCACCTTGATTAAAAACATCAAGAATATAATCAACATATGATGTATACATGTGACTTCCTTCAGTGGGCTCTAAAATCGGCACCGGCAGCCGAGGTTATACAATATTAACTAATATCCTCATTCACGATCAACTCACCAGATATATGGAACCATCAAATAGTATTAATCTGTGACAAATGTTAGTGTCTTTCTGATATCTTTCTCAAGATTAAGATGTTTGAGATTTAAGATGTAACATCACCACCTCACATTACGAAATCATAATATTTGCCTTGATCGACGTATTCAGCGCCCCCACCATCCATGAAAGGTAAAGCTTTTAGGAAGATGAGTCAGAAATTGTGTTAAAGTGGAGGAGAACCCTGGGTAAGGACCTTAGGAATTCCCGAACCCATTACGAGAATGGCTGGCTCTTCGTCCACGTATTGTGTATTACCAACGGTTCACTCTTCGGCCAGGTCCTCCTGCTCCGTAGATCATCATCTTGATATCTGCCATAGCTGCAACAATCAGTTACCGTTATCATAATCATGCTTTGTCGCTGTCTCCCGCGTTAGCAAGGTACCGCAAGGAAACAGACGAAAGAATGGCCCAACCCACCCACATACACATGTATATACATAGACGTCCACACACGCAAATATGCATACCTATACGTCTCAACGTATACATATATATACACACACAGACGTATACATATCTACATATGTACATAATTCATACTGTCTGCCTTTATTGATTCCCATCGCCATCCCGCCACACATGAAGTAACATCCCCCTCCCCCCTCATGTGTACGAGGTAGCGCTAGGAAAACACAACAAAGGCCACATTCGTTCACACTCAGTCTCTAGCTGTCATGTAATAATGCACCGAAACCACAGCTCCCTTTCCACATCCAGGCCCCACAGAACTTTCCATAGCTTATCCCAGACGCTTCACATGCCCTGGTTCAATCCATTGACAGCGCGTCGACTCCGGTATACCACATCGTTTCAATTCACTCTATTCCTTGCAAGCCTTTCACCCTCCTGCATGTTCAGGCCCCGATCACTCAAAATCTTTTTCACTCCATCTTTCCACCTCCAATTTGGTCTCCCACTTCTCCTCGTTCCCTCCACCTCTGATACATATATCCTCTTGGTCAATCTTACCTCACTCATTCTCTCCATGTGACCAAACCATTTCAAAACACCCTCTTCTGCTCTCTCAACCACACTCTTTTTATTAGCTCACATCTCTCTCACCATTACATTACTTACTCGATCAAACCACCTCACACAACATATTGTCCTTAAACATCTCATTTCCAGCACATCCACCCTCCTCCGCACGACTCTATCCATAGCCCACGCCTCGCAACCATATAACATTGTTGGAACTACTATTCCTTCAAACATACCCATTTTTGCTTTCCGAGATAACGCTTTCGACTTCCACACATTCTTCAAGGCTCCCAGAATATATATATATCTATATATATATTTTTTTTTTCATACTATTCGCCATTTCCCGCATTAGCGAGGTAGCGTTAAGAACAGAGGACTGGACCTTTGAGGGAATATCCTCACCTGGCCCCCTTCTCTGTCCCTTCTTTTGGAAAATTAAAAAAAAACGAGAGTGGAGGATTTCCAGCCCCCCGCTCTCTTCCCTTTTAGTCGCCTTCTACGACACGCAGGGAATACGTGGGAAGTATTCTTTCTCCCCTATCCCCAGGGATAATATATATATATATATTATATATATATATATATATATATATATATATATATATATATATATATATATATATATATATATATATATATTCCCATTAGTCCAAAGGATATCTTACCTTCTAATGCAATTTCGTTTAGGTATGTAGATGATGTTCTTTGTGTTTGTCCAACAAATGAAAATTTACAAATATTTCTCCCCTTACTTAACAATTTGGTACCTTCCATCAAATTTACTGTAGAAAATAAAAATAATGCTATGCTACCATTTTTAGATTGCATGATCCATAGACAAGGAAACAAGTTTAAGTTTAGCATATACAAAAAACCTACCAATGTATGCTCATATATCCATCATTACTCATCTCAACATGACAGAGTTAAATTATTCTCATTTCAATCTATGTTCCTTAGGGCATTACGTATTTGCAGTCCAGAGTTTATTGATGATGAGTTTGAGAAGATATATTCTATTGGATCTAAGTTAAAGTACCCTAGATCTTTCAATGATAAATCCCTTAAGTTAGCAAAGATATCATTTTATAGAGTTGAGCCCAAACCTCCCATTGACACCAAGAATTTTTTAGTTCTCCCTTTTAATAATAATTTCAATTTGCTTCCCATGTTGCTTAAATCCTTTAATGTAAATGTTCCCTTTAGCAACAATAATACTATAAAGAATATCTTACTCAGGAATTCACCAGAAAATTCTCTTGGATGCATCTTTAAAGTGTCTTGTGGAAACTGTGATAAATTTTATGTTGGTCAGACTGGCAAGAATCTTTCTGTTAGACTTAAGCAATATGAATATAGTATCACAACGGGACAAGAATCAAATGCCTTGTTTAATGTTAAAAACTATGATCATTGTATTGACTGGAGTAACGCCATCTCAGTTATTAACTCTAACTCTATTACCAAGAGAAATATCATTGAATCTTCTATTATTGAATGCAGAAAGAATTATAATCTTGATATTAGTGATGTTCTATACAAATTAGATACTTATAATGTTGATAAAATTTGTAAAATGATAAGTTTACGAACGCTCGTTGTATGTTTTAGACAATCACATGTTTACCAAATGGCGTGCTAGCTTCGTCTTTTCGATGTATATCAACCGACTGTTATATTTCTCTTGTGTCTCCCCTGATGATTTGATTATTACACGCAAGTGCACTTGGGAGCTTATCGTGTTTCATTTTCCCCGTGGACTCATGGGAATATCTTGATCACGCGCAAAATTGTGATCCTTTCCAATATGTATATATATATATATATATATATATATATATATATATATATATATATATATATATATATATATATATATATATATATATATATATTTTTTTTTTTTTTTTTGCTTTGTCGCTGTCTCCCGCGTTTGCGAGGTAGCGCAAGGAAACAGACGAAAGAAATGGCCCAACCCACCCCCATACAGATGTATATACATTCGTCCACACACGCAAATATACATACCTACACAGCTTTCCATGGTTTACCCAAGACGCTTCACATGCCCTGATTCAATCCACTGACAGCACGTTAACCCCGGTATACCACATCGATCCAATTCACTCTATTCCTTGCCCTCCATTCACCCTCCTGCATGTTCAGGCCCCGATCACACAAAATCTTTTTCACTCCATCTTTCCACCTCCAATTTGGTCTCCCACTTCTCCTCGTTCCCTCCACCTCCGACACATATATCCTCTTGGTCAATCTTTCCTCACTCATTCTCTCCATGTGCCCAAACCATTTCAAAACACCCTCTTCTGCTCTCTCAACCACGCTTTTTTTTATTTCCACACATCTCTCTTACCCTTACGTTACTTACTCGATCAAACCACCTCACACCACACATTGTCCTCAAACATCTCATTTCCAGCACATCCATCCTCCTGCGCACAACTCTATCCATAGCCCACGCCTCGCAACCATACAACATTGTTGGAACCACTATTCCTTCAAACATACCCATTTTTGCTTTCCGAGATAATGTTCTCGACTTCCACACATTCTTCAAGGCCACCAGAATTTTCGCCCCCTCCCCCACCCTATGATCCACTTCCGCTTCCATGGTTCCATCCGCTGCCAGATCCACTCCCAGATATCTAAAACACTTCACTTCCTCCAGTTTCTCTCCATTCAAACTCACCTCCCAATTGACTTGACCCTCAACCCTACTGTACCTAATAACCTTGCTCTTATTCACATTTACTCTTAACTTTCTTCTTGCACACACTTTACCAAACTCAGTCACCAGCTTCTGCAGTTTCTCACATGAATCAGCCACCAGCGCTGTATCATCAGCGAACAGCAACTGACTCACTTCCCAAGCTCTCTCATCCCCAACAGACTTCATACTTGCCCCTCTTTCCAAAACTCTTGCATTTACCTCCCTAACAACCCCATCCATAAACAAATATATATATATATATATATATATATATATATATATATATATATATATATATATATATATATATATATATATATATATATATATATATATACATATATATGTATATATATATATATATATATATATATATATATATATATATATATATGTATGTATGTTGTTCGCTGATGATACAGCGCTGGTGGCTGATTCGGGTGGGAAACTGCAGAAGCTGGTGGCTGAGTTTGGTAAAGTGTGTGAAAGAAGAAAGCTGAGAGTAAATGTGAATAAGTGCAAGGTTATTTGGTACAGTAGGGTTGAGGGACAAGTCAATTTGGAGGTAACTTTGAATGGAGAAAAACTGGGGGAAGTGTAGTGTTTTAGATATATGGGGATGGATTTGGCAGCGGATGGAATCATTTAAGCGGAAGTGAGTCATACGGTAGGGAGGGGGCGAAAGTTCTGGGAGCGATGAAAAATGCGTGGAAGGCGAGAACGTTATCTCGGAAAGCAAAGATGGGTAAGTTTGAAGGAATAGGGAGCTGTGGTTTCGGTGCATTATACATGACAGCTAGAGACTGAGTGTGAACTAATATGGCCTTTGTTGTCTTTTCCTAGCGCTACCTCGCGCACGTGTAGGGGGGAGGGGGTTGTGGCGGGGTGGCGACGGAATGAATAAGGCAGACAGTTGCCTGCCTCTTGCACAGGGATCCCGGGTTCGATCCTGGCTGTTGGAGGTTTGTATGTTCTATGAAGGTGCGCGTTCATATGCACTTTATTCGCATATATATATATATATATATATATATATATATATATATATATATATATATATATATATATATATATATATATATATATATATATATATATATTTTATTTTGCTTTGCTTTGTCGCTGTCTCCCGCGTTAGCGAGGTAGCGCAATTAAACAGACGAAAGAATGGCCCAACCCGCCCACATACACATGTATATACATACATGTCCACCCATGCACGATATATACATACCTATACATCTCAATGTACACATATATATACACACACAGACATATACATATATACACATGTACATAATTCATACTGTCTGCCTTTATTTGCTCCCATCGCCACCTCGCCACACATGGAATAACAACCCCCTCCTCCCTCATGTGTGCGAGGTAGCGCTAGGAAAAACACGAAAGGCCCCATTCGTTCACACTCAGTCTCTAGCTGTCATGTAATAATGCACCGAAACCACAGCTCCCTTTCCACATCCAGGCCCACACACTTTGCATGGTTTACCCCAGACGCTTCACATGCTCTGGTTCAATCCATTGACAGCACGTCGACCCCGGTATACCACATCGTTCCAATTCACTCTATTCCTTGCACGCCTTTCACCCTCCTGCATGTTCAGGCCCCTATCACTCAAAATCCATCTCTCCACCTCCAATTTGGTCTCCCACTTCTCGTTCCCTCCACCTCCGACACATATATCCTCTTGGTCAATCTTTCCCCACTCATTCTCTCCTTGTGACCAAACCATTTCAAAACACCTTCCTCTGCTCTCTCAACCACACTCTTTTTATTTTCACATATCTCTCTCACCCTTACATTACTTACTCGATCAAACCACCTTACACCACATATTGTCCTCAAACATCTCATTTCCAGCACATCCACCCTCCTGCGCACAACTCTATCCATAGCCCACGCCTCGCAACCATACAACATTGTTGGAACCACTATACCTTCAAACATACCCAATTTTGCTTTCCGAGATAATGTTCTCGACTTCCAAACATTCTTCAAGGCTCCCAGAATTTTCGCCCCCTCCCCCACCCTATGATTCACTTCCGCTTCCATGGTTCCATCCGCTGCCAGATCCACTCCCAGATATCTAAAACACTTCACTTCCTCCAGCTTTTCTCCATTCAAACTTACCTCCCAATTGACTTGACAATCAACCCTACTGTACCTAATAACCTTGCTCTTATTCACATTTACTCTTAACTTTCTTCTTTCACACACTCTACCAAACTCAGTCACCAGCTTCTGCAGTTTCTCACACGAATCAACCACCAGCGCTGTATCATCAGCGAACAACAACTGACTCACTTCCCAAGCTCTCTCATCCACAACAGACTTCATACTTGCCCCTCTTTCCAAAACTCTTGCATTCATCTCCCTAACAACCCAATCCATAAAAAAATTAAACAACCATGGAGACATCACACACCCCTGCCTCAAACCTACATTCACTGAGAACCAATCACTTTCCTCTCTTCCTACACGTACACATGCCTTACATCCTCGATAAAAACTTTTCACTGCTTCTAACAACTTGCCTCCCACACCATATATTCTTAATACCTTCCACAGAGCATCTCTATCAACTCTATCATATGCCTTCTCCAGATCCATAAATGCTACATACAAATCCATTTGTTTTTCTAAGTATTTCTCGCATACATTCTTCAAAGCAAACACCTGATCCACACATCCTCTACCACTTCTGAAACCACACTGCTCTTCCCCAACCTGATGCTCTGTACATGCCTTCACCCTCTCAATCAATACCCTCCCATATAATTTACCAGGAATACTCAACAAACTTATACCTCTGTAATTTGAGCACTCACTCTTATCCTCTTTGCCTTTGTACCATGGCAATATGCAAGCATTCCGCCAATCCTCAGGCACCTCACCATGAATCATACATACATTAAATAACCTTACCAACCAGTCAACAATACAGTCACCCCCTTTTTAATAAATTCCACTGCAATGCCATCCAAACCTGCTGCTTTGCCGGCTTTTATCTTCCGTAAAGCTTTTACTACCTCTTCTCTATCTACCAAATCATTTTCCCTAACCCTCTCACTTTGCACACCACTGCGACCAAGACACCCCACATCTGCCACTCTATCATCAAACACATTCAACAAACCTTCATTTACTCACTCCATCTCCTTCTCACATCACCACTACTTGTTATCACCTCCCCATTTGCCCCCTTCACTGAAGTTCCCATTTGCTCCCTCGTCTTACGCACTTTATTTGCCTCCTTCCAAAACATCTTTTCAGTCTCCCTGAAATTTAATGATACTCTCTCACCCCAACTCTCATTTGCCCTCTTTTTCACCTCTTGCACCTTTCTCTTGACCTCCTGCCTCTTTCTTTCATACCTCTCCCACTCATTTGCATTTTTTCCCTGCAAAAATCGTTCAAATGCCTCTCTCTTCTCTTTCACTAATAATCTTACTTCTTCATCCCACCACTCACTACCTTTTCTAATCAACCCACCTCCCACGCTTCTCATGCCACAAGCATCTTTTGCGCAAGCCATCACTGCTTCCCTAAATACATCCCATTCCTCCCCCACTCCCCTTACCTCCTTTGTTCTCACCTTTTTCCATCCTGTACTCATTCTCTCCTGGTACTTCCTCATACAAGTCTCCTTCCCAAGCTCACTTACTCTCACCACTCTCTTCACCCCAACATTCTCTCTTCTTTTCTGAAAACCCCCACAAATCTTCACCTTTGTTTCCACAAGATAATGATCAGACATCCCTCCAGTTGCACCTCTGAGCACATTATCCTGGGGATAGGGGATTAAGAATACTTCCCACGCATTCCTCACGTGTCGTAGAAGGCGACTAAAGGGGACGGGAGCGGGGGGCCAGAAACCCTCCCCTCCTTGCATTTTAACTTTCTAAAAGGGGAAACAGAAGAAGGAGTCACGCGAGGAGTGCTCATCCTCCTCGAAGGCTCAGATTGGGGTGTCTAAATGTGTGTGGATGTAACTAAGATGAGAAAAAAGGAGAGATAGGTAGTATGTTTGAGGAAAGGAACCTGGATGTTTTGGCTCTGAGTGAAACGAAGCTAAAGGGTAAAGGGGAAGAGTGGTTTGGGAATGTCTTGGGAGTAAAGTCAGGGGTTAGTGAGAGGACAACAGCAAGGGAAGGAGTAGCACTACTCCTGAATCAGGAGTTGTGGGAGTATGTGATAGAGTGTAAGAAAGTAAATTCTAGATTGATATGGGTAAAACTGAAAGTTGGTGGAGAGAGATGGGTGATTATTGGTGCATATGCACCTGGGCATGAGAAGAAAGATCATGAGAGGCAAGTGTTTTGGGAACAGATGAATGAGTGTGTTAGTGTTTTTGATGCACAAGACCGGGTTATAGTGATGGGTGATTTGAATGCAAGGGTGAGTAATGTGGCAGTTGAGGGAATAATTGGTATACATGGAGTGTTCAGTGTTGTAAATGGAAATGGTGAAGAGCTTGTAGATTTATGTGCTGAAAAAGGACTAGTGATTGGGAATACCTGGTTTAAAAAGCGAGATATACATAAGTATACGTATGTAAGTAGGAGAGATGGCCAGAGAGCGTTATTGGATTACGTGTTAATTGATAGACGCACGAAAGAGAGACTTTTGGATATATATATATATATATATATATATATATATATATATATATATATATATATATATATATATATATATATATATATATATATATATATATATATATATATATATATATATATACCTGTACATAGCCTGCTATGCAATTGCACACTGACAGCAGCACCAAATCACTACCATAATTGAAGTATGATGCAGTACATATCATTCTGATTTGTTTATGCAACCTTGCTGTATTCCAGACTATTTTTTCCGAGATCAAACAATTAATGTGGAAATGATATATACTGGTTAACTAACGCTAAGGTTACATTTTCTGAAAGAGAATAGATTTTTGTTATGGTAGCAGTATTTATGGCTGGGCATACGGCGTTGTCTGTCGACACTTGGTGATGATAGATCAGATCAATGGAATATAAAGGAAAAGTTTTGTATCTTTAAACTTCATGCCTAACGATCCTCATTCTTCTGTAAATAAAGTGTATCATTTCTGAAAGTCACTCTTTACCTTTGTGTTGATCATCGCTTATTCTGAGGAGTTTAGATTTGTGCACCTACTACCATCTCAGCTCTGCCCAGGGGCTTAAGTTATTCTGAGACGTCAACCGATGTACAGAGTTGCCCACGTATTAGGTCGCTGTCGCTGTGATCCCTTCCGACATGCTGTACACTAATGGGAAGCGACTGCAATTTATTACTTAGAATCACTCAGAAAAGTCTTTTTAGCTTTATGTAGTAGTAAGGTGAAGCAAGTTACAACTGGATAAAAATGTCCTCATGATCCAGGACAATGCCTCAGGGCGTGTGGATTTCATTACCGATCGTTACTCAAAGACCAGAAGAGCTGGCAACTTAGATGATGTAAGGTTTCACCTTCCTATCAAAAGGGTAGCAGAATATGGAATTTTCTCCCACGTCTGACATCGTCATTTAACATGTATAGCGAGGCAACTATGAAGCAGCTGTCTGGACAAAGGCATTAGGCGCCATCCAGGACCTGCCAGCACCACAGGCATGGTTGTAATGTGGTGTCTGGTGTTCTGTGGGCTACACTAGTGACAGAAACAGAAGCATCTCGAGGGATAATACAACTTCTGATGAATCACTGCGAGAAATTCTCGTGCCGTCGGAGCAACTGTACTGAGAGAGGTCTTGAATTTACTGGAGATCTGTACTTTATGGCTAGCGCTACGTGACAGCTGATACCTTCTTTCGTACGTTCAGTGGTGAGGACAGACACGAGGATATAAGCAATGATGAAGATAGATACGAGAGTATAAGCCACCATAATGAGAACTTTAATGCCACAAGTAATTTTAGTTTGGGAGCACTAACTAACGTTAATCTTTGATTAAAGATTTTACGGCTTGTTTAACATTTAATCATAATGCAAGAACATTTACAACAATAAACACATAATAATCCTTAAATGTACCTGTGCCTGGCGTGACCTTCAGACTTTTCCTGGTTTTTCGTTCGCTACTCACAATTCCTCACTTTGCAAAGTAATTATCTATATGGTGGGTCTACTTACACATAAAACTTTCAAGCCGGTTGAACAGTGTCAAACGCATTAATACTATCCCTAATGCCGCTATCTAATAACTACCATTTCGCAAAATTCGTCCATGAGATGGCCATATAAATATACAACACCAGGATCTAAGACGACACAAAACTGTACTGAGTGACTGACTATCATTCAGAGAGTAAAACCCTTATTGTAAAGAACTCTGACCATCCTTTAGTGATTCTTCCTCTTGAGGTAATTCTATAAAGTGAGCTGTGCTGACCCACAATCATTATTCAGCGATAATTTTACGAATTCAAAGAGGATGATTTCCCCAGATGATTGGAGGTAAGGCTTCTCGTCCCAGAGGACCGACTTTTATTAGAGCCGCTAAGCAAGGTATTGGTGAGGTAGGCGAGTGTTTCCCATCCTCGTTGTGTGGTGGTGTGGTTCCCAGCCCTGCTGTGTGTGGTGACTCAGTCCCCAGCTCTGCAGTGTGTGGTTACTCAGTCCCCAGCTCTGCTGTGTGTGGTGACAATCCCCAGCTCTGCTGTGTGCGATGGTTTGGTCCCCAACCCTTCTGTGTGTGATGATTCATTCCTCAGCCCCAATATGTGTGGTGGCTCAGTGTCCAGCCCTGTCGTGTGTGGTGGACTTAGTCCCCAGCCCTGATGGGTGTGTGGTGGCTCAGTTCCTAGCCCTGCTCAGCTGCTCTTTTGGGCTCCAACTCCACACTTCCATGTGTTCAGCTGGGCCCCAGCTCCGCGTCTAGTTATAATCTGCTAGGTTCATTTGCCTCTGGTATTACCTTTGATATTGCTACAGTCATTGATTTATAATTTAATAAGGCTGAAGTTGCTTTCATAACATTTTGAGATATAGAACGAGGTTTGAAGTAATTGGTTTCCTGGAACACATACCTGAGCACAATCATGTATGATATAACTGATTTATAATTGCTTCATTAGAAGGTGACCTAAGATTCAGTGTTTGATAACTATTAAAAACGTGTATAACAGTCAAAAATGTAGATGAACTAAGACGTTCTGCCCAGCAGTGTTCTTGTGCTGTTTTCTTGTGTTGCCAGTAGATACTGCAAAGAACAGCCACAAGTGTTATACCTACCTTACAGTGATGGATGTAGGGAAAGTATGATAAAACGATTGTTCTGGTTCACGGTGAGTTCATATAAGAAACTAAATTAACATGATATGCCGACATTTGTAGCAGAATACAGTTTCCTTGTGTGAATGTAGAGGCATGAGAGTGGCCATCTTTTAACATCAGAATGAAGACCTTGTTATGAGATATTGTGATGACTTCCTGGCACAACGTAGCATGGTCCCTGTACGCCAAGTCTAAGTACAGTGCATCATGGTACATACCTGCGAAGTCATGGTGAGAGCACTAAGTTACCTTTCTGTCAGGTTTGGGTACAGTGTACTTTAGTATCTGCCAATTACGTCATGATACAGTGTACCAGTGTGTTTGTCTGCCACATATGGGTACAATGTACCTGCCTGCCAAGCCTGGGTACAGCGTAACGTAGCAACAACCCGCCAAGTCTTGGTATCCTGTGCCTGGGTACCTGCCTGCCAGGACTGCAGATGATCAATAGAAACATGAAATGGAGGAACTAATTTGTTAGTGTCGAAAAGGAGAAAGAGGAATAACAGTAAGTGTGCGGACCCATACAGAGAGAGTAAGACCAAGGTATGTAAGTATTGTGATAGGTCTAGCAAGCTGGTAGCTGCATATTCGAGGCGAGACGTGAGAAGCTTGGAAGGATGTCATCTAGCAAAGTCTCCTTTTTCAAACTTTCACTTCCAGCTGGTCAAAATCTCCTTTATATGGCAACACTGACGAGAGTACTCAGGAGTTAAGTATGGCAGATCACTACGCGCCACGCCAGGCCGGGGACGAGAAATGTCTGTATGTCTGTCCGTAAGGCGTACCTTACCGTCACCTCAAATAAAAAAAAAAATTACCAGAGAAAGTGAACAGATTATGGAACCTATCAAGACGTAACAAGGTTTGGAAAATTGTTTCATCAACTCATGTATCCGACGCATGCAGTCGCTGTTGGTTAACTGTGGTTGTGAGAAACGTGTTGACACAATACACATGACTAACGGTGGGGCTTTAACCGATGGGACAGATGTCACTTATGTGTGAAAAATTGCGTTGGACATCACCCTGGCATTGTAAGCCCTTCTAGAATGTAATGACCAGGCTCAGAGCAGGGTGTAGTCTCAACGTCAGTGATGAACTATAATTGAATCATTCACAGAAGAAAGCCAGAGTATATTTCAAGCTGTGTAATAGTACGAACATTGCTGGCAGTGTTCGCAGTGCAATGGAAATTATTTTTGGATGCAGAATATACTTTAAAGTTTCCAGACACGACAGAACATATGATGTGTTCTTGCCTGTGTGTTGGACTGTAACACAAAAGTGTGTAACGCTTTTGTAGTGGGAAATATTCCTCCTACATGATTCTGGTCACACATTCATCCATGTCTCTGTCATCAAGAGTTTCAGCATCAGTTTGTATGTTTTCATCGACCTCGTGGGGATAGCATTTCCTAGGGGACCTGAAGACAATTCTAGGTGGCATTTGGACCATTTTTCCATATTTTTGTACCTTGATAATAATGTTGTTTTCTAATTGATTATGGTAATAATAAGTGTTATTTCATAACTGATTATGTCTAAAAAGTATAGAAAATGACTATTATTCCCTTGAAACTTTCTGACTTTATGTGTATATAGATGTACAAATTCCCCCGTTGTACAATTAGAAATAAGTAAATTTCCAAATAACATTATCCTGGTCACAAAAGCAAAGTTTGAAGGGAATGATAGCCTTTTTTTCTACTTTTTGCGCATAAGAAATTACAAAATAACAACACTTACAACCCAGGACAAACATTGTGTTACACAGTTTTATTCATGCCTCTCACAGACGCATCTTACACCATAATAACAAACAGACACAGTGACAGACTGCGTGTAGTTCAGTCTCATATTAATAAGATATTCATGATATCTCCATGTTGCAAAAAAGTTGCCAGCATTCTCAACCTACCTTTAATCATATTTCGTTATTTCGGGTAACTGCAAAGCTTATTATACTAATGCCTTCGGAAATGAAATCACTCTCTGATTATATTTCAGGAACGCTATTTAATGTTATTTAATGTATGTATGATTCACGGTAGGGTGCCTGAGGATTGGAGGAATGCGTGCATAGTGCCATTGTACAAAGGTAAAGGGGATAAAAGTCAGTGCTCAAATTACAGAGGTAAAGTTTGTTAAGTATTCCTGGGAAATTATATGGGAGGGTATTGATTGAGAGGGTGAAGGCATGTACAGAGCATCAGACTGGGGAGGAGCAGTGTGGTTTCAGAAGTGGTAGAGGATGTGTGGATCAGGTGTTTGCTTTGAAGAATGTATTCAAGAAATACTTAGAAAAGCAAATGGATTTGTATGTAGCATTAATGGTTCTGGAGAAGGCATATAATAAAGTTGATAGAGATGCTCTGTGGAAAGTATTAAGAATTTATGGTGTGGGAGGCAAGTCGTTAGAAGAAGTGAAAAGTTTTTATCGAGTATGTAAGGCATGTGTACGTGTAGGAGGAGAGGAAAGTGATTGGTTCTCAATGAATGTTGGTTTGCGACAGGGGTGTGTGATGTCTCCATGGTTGTTTAATTTGTTTATGAATGGGGTTGTTAGGGAGGTGAATGCAAGAGTTTTGGAAAGAGGGGCAAGTATGCAGTCTGTTGTAGATGAGAGAGCTTAGGAAGTGAGTCAGTTGTTGTTCGCTGATGATACAGCGCTGGTGGATGATTCATGTGAGAAACTGCAGAAGCTGGTGGCTGAGTTTGGTAAAGTGTGTGAAAGAAGAAAGTTAAGAGTAAATGTGAATAAGAGCAAGGTTATTAGGTACAGTAGGGTTCAGGGACAAGTCAACTGGGAGGTAAGTTTGAATGGAGAAAAACTGGAGGAAGTGAAGTGTTTTAGATATCTGAGAGTGGATTTGGCAGCAGATGGAACCATGGAAACGGAAGTGAATCATAGGGTGGGGAAGGGGGCGAAAGTTCTGGGAGCGTTGAAGAATGTGCGGAAGTCGAGAACATTATCTCGGAAAGCAAATATGGGTATATTTGAGGGAATAGCGGTTCCAACAGTGTTATATGGTTGCGAGGCGTGGGCTATAGATAAAGTTGTGCGCAGGAGGGTGGATGTGCTGGAAATGAGATGTTTGAGGAAAATATGTTATGTGAGGTGGTTTGATCGAATAAGTAATGAAAGGGTAAGAGAGGTGGGTGGTAATAAAAAGAGCGTGGTTGAGAGAGCAGAAGAGGGTGTTTTGAAGTGGTTTGGTCGCATGGAGAGAATGAGTGAGGAAAGATTGACAAAGAGGATATATGTGTCAGGTAAGGAACACGAGGAGAAGTGTGAGACCAAATTACAGATGGAAAGATGGAGTGAAAAAGACTTTGAGTGATCGGGGCCTGAACAAGCAGGAGGTTGAAAGGCATGCAAGGAATAGAGTGAATTGGAACGACGTGATATATTGGGGTCGACGTGACGTCAATGTATTGAACCAGGGCATGTGAAACGTCTGGGGTAAACCATGGAAAGTTGTGTGGGGCCTGGATGTGGAAAGGGAGCTGTGGTTTCGGTGGATTATACATGACAGGTTGAAATATATATATATATATATATATATATATATATATATATATATATATATATATATATATATATATATATATATATATATATATATATATATATATATATATATATATATATATATATATATATATATATATATATATATATATATATATATATTGTTTATGTTTATTTATATTGATTTGTCGCTGTCTCACGCGTTTGCGAGGTAGCTCAAGGAAACAGACGAAAGAAATGGCCCTACCCAAACCCATACACAATGTATACACACACACACACGTCCACACACGCAAATATACATACCTATACATCTCAATGTACACATATATATACACACACAGACACATACATATATACCCATGCACACAATTCACACTGTCTGCCTTTATTCATTCCCATCGCCACCTCGCCACACATGGAATACCATCCCCCTCCCCCCTCATGTGTGCGAGGTAGCACTAGGAAAAGACAATAAAGGCCCCATTCGTTCACACTCAGTCTCTAGCTGCCACGCAATAATGCCCGAAACCACAGCTCCCTTTCCACATCCAGGCCCCACACAACTTTCCATGGTTTACCCCAGACGCTTCACATGCCCTGATTCAATCCACTGACAGCACGTCAACCCCGGTATACCACATCGATCCAATTCACTCTATTCCTTGCACGCCCTTCACCCTCCTGCATGTTCAGGTCCCTATCACTCAAAATCTTTTTCACTCCATCTTTCCACCTTCAATTTGGTCTCCCACCTCTCCTCGTTCCCTCCACCTCCGACACATATATCCTCTTGGTCAATCTTTCCTCACTCATTCTCTCCATGTGCCCAAACCATTTCAAAACACCCTCTTCTGCTCTCTCAACCACGCTCTTTTTATTTCCACACATCTCTCTTACCCTTACATTACTTACTCGATCAAACCACCTCACACCACACATTGTCCTCAAACATCTCATTTCCAGCACATCCACCCTCTTGCGCACAACTCTATCCATAGCCCACGCCTCGCAACCATACAACAATATATATATATATATATATATATATATATATATATATATATATATATATATATATTGGAAAGGATCACAATTTTGCGCGTGATCAAGATATTCCCAAGAGTCCACGGGGAAAATGAAACACGATAAGTTCTCAAGTGC
Source organism: Panulirus ornatus (assembly GCF_036320965.1). Classification (NCBI taxonomy): domain Eukaryota; kingdom Metazoa; phylum Arthropoda; class Malacostraca; order Decapoda; family Palinuridae; genus Panulirus; species Panulirus ornatus. The sequence continues at coordinate 244,404 of NC_092280.1, read as the reverse complement.
TCTTTCGTGTCACAATCACATCATCAGGGGAGACACAATAGAGAAATATAACAGTCATTTGATATACAACGAAGAGACGTAGCTAGGACGCCATTTGGTAAACATGCGATTGTCCAAGACAATTAGTTGTCCTGGAAAAGACGAAAGACGTAAAGCTGTAACCCCTCTCTCTTACCTGTGGGTGACTAAAGAGGAATTCATCAAAATCTGGAACATAACAACAGACAGCATCGTAAATGATGAAGATCGTTACTACAATATAAATAACCAAACTAGATTCTGATACCATCGCGTATTTGTCTACTCATATAACATCTTAAAGATTTTCATGCTGTAGCAAATATATTTCTCTTTTTTGTAGAGCAGCCGAGGAGACGTTGTTTTTTTTAAGAATTTGCTCGGTTGGTTAGGTTAATTTTGTTTTAGGGTCGTCAACAACCAGGGTCATTAAGGTCGCCAGAGTCAAGCTATAACCACAACCATCAAGGTTAATAAGGTCGCCAGCGTCAAGCTATAACCACAAACAACCACGGCCATTAGGGTCCTCAGCGTCAAGTTATAACCATAAACCACCAGGGCCATTAAGGTCCTCACCGTGAAGCTATAACCACAAACCACTATGGCCATTAAGATTGCCAGCGTCAAGCTATAACGACCATTCATCAGGGTCATTAAGGTCACCAGCGTCAAGCTACAACTACAACAACCAGGGCCATTAAGGTCATCAGCGTCAAGCTATAACCACAAACCACCAGGGTCATTAAAGTCGCCAGCGCCAAGCTTTAACGACAGACCATCAGGGTCATTAAGGTTGCCAGCGTCAAGCTATAACCACAAACCACCAACGCTATTAAGGCCGCCATCGTCAAGCTTTAACGACCCATCAGGGTCATTAATGTCGCCAGCGTCAAGCTATAACAACAAACTATCAGGGAAATTAAAGTTACTAGCGTCAAGCTATGATCACCAGCCACCAGGGCCATTAAGGTCGCCAGCGTCAAGCTATAACCACAAACCATCAGGGTCATTAAGGTTGCCAACGTCAAGTTATAACCACAACCACCAGGGTCATTAAGGTTGCCAGCGTCAAGCTATAACCACAAACCATCAGGGTCATTAACGCTTTCCTCAGGTGTTGACCTCCACTGCAGACATGATCACTAGTATCAGGATGCAGCACTTCGTTTAGTCTTGAAGAGTGTAGACACAAAGAACTATTTACATGATCGATATTAATAGTTTCTATGTTCCTACATAGACAGTCACAAAATAGAAAGGAAATAACATTTTTGTATCCTTGTATTCCAGTACATGTCTTGTGTAAGCAGTGTGTGTCGTTATTGATAGACCAATACAGTATCCGCACCCCAGTATGCGCTGTCACGTGGACCAACTGCCCACCTCTGTCTAGCGACCCTTGCCCTCAATTTGCATTGCTCCTACACCCAGACTCCTGTTTCCCTGCTTTCTCATATTTCTCCTTCGCTTTATATCGAACATTCTTCCGAAGCTTTCTGTCTTATGTCACGTGTGCGATCATGTTTAGCGGTCACTTTCAGTTTTATTCCAATGAATATTAATAATCCAGCAATCTTATGTGAAGTGGTTTTACTGTTTTATCAAGAAAGTTATCAATTTTTGCTACAGCTTCCACCGCAACTTCTCCTGTCTAAAGATCTGTTTACCATTAAAGTCCATAACGACCTCTGTTTCCCTTGTCAACCTTAACAGATTTCGCAACAAACAATGAACCACGAAAAACAGTCTTGAAAAGACACTTCCATCTATACCAAATTTCTCACTAACTCGTTTTTCTGAGTTTGAAGTTGTATATAGGGTGTCTGCAGTGGAAATGTTTGAGGAGAGAAATCAACCGATGTTGCATTGTTTCATGGGAGACCCAGCAGCCGGACTCTCCAGGAGGGTATTGTCTGATGGCAAAGTTGGAATTTTTTCTTTTCCTGTGGCCAACTGTTCAGGAAACAATTGTTCGCCTGAAAGTTTTCTTGATTTGATATTGTCTAGATGGGAAATACTCCAGGGAACTGGAAACAGCACATTGTGACAGTCGACACTGTGACAGTCCACACCGTCAGGCATCAAACAAAACCCCAAATATTGAAATAATTACATTGACGTAAGATTTTCCAAAATGATAGAAAAATAAAGTCTTATTGATCAAAGACTCGAGTAGAATATCACGCGGTTTAGAAGCATCTAACTTGCTTGTCTGCGTCACATTCATGGCGGTGAACATACAGTAAGATAAGATAGAAATATATGTACAAGAGACAGACAGACAGACAGGGTATGACCTTGGGTCCGTCTGATTCCTGGCGCTACCTCGCTAGCGCCGGAAACAGCGATTAGGTATCTTATATGTATATATATATATATATATATATATATATATATATATATATATATATATATATATATACATATATATATATATATATATATATATATATATATGTATATATATATATATATATATATATATATATATATATATATATATATATATATATATATATATATATATATATACTATCCCTGGGGATAGGGGAGAAAGAATACTTCCCACGTATTCCCTGCGTGTCGTAGAAGTCGACTAAAAGGGAAGGGTGCGGGGGGCTGGAAATCCTCCCCTCTCTTTTTTTTTTTTCTGATTTTCCAAAAGAAGGAACAGAGAAGGGGGCCGTGTGAGGATGTTTCCTGAGAGGCCCAGTCCTCTGTTCTTAATGCTACCTCGCTGATGCGGGAAATAGCGAATAGTTTGAAAATATGTATATATATATATATATATATATATATATATATATATATATATATATATATATATATATATATATATATATATACTATTTTTTCTTTTGCTTTGTCGCTGTCTCCCGCGTTTGCGAGGTAGCGCAAGGAAACAGACGAAAGAAATAGCCCAACCCACCCCCATACACATGTATATACATACGTCCACACACGCAAATATACATACCTACACAGCTTTCCATGGTTTACCCCAGACGCTTCACATGCCTTGATTCAATTCACTGACAGCACGTCAACCCCGGTATACCACATCGCTCCAATTCACTCTATTCCTTGCCTTCCTTTCACCCTCCTGCATGTTCAGGCCCCGATCACACAAAATCTTTTTCACGCCATGTTTCCACTTCCAATTTGGTCTCACTCTTCTCCTCGTTCCTTCCACCTCCGACACATATATCCTCTTGGTCAATCTTTCCTCACTCATTCTCACCATGTGCCCAAACCATTTCAAAACACCCTCTTCTGCTCTCTCAACCACGCTCTTTTTATTTCCACACATCTCTCTTACCCTTACGTTACTTACTCGATCAAACCACCTCACACCACACATTGTCCTCAAACATCTCATTTCCAGCACGTCCATCCTCCTGCGCACAACTCTATCCATAGCCCACGCCTCGCAACCATACAACATTGTTGGAACCACTATTCCTTCAAACATACCCATTTTTGCTTTCCGAGATAATGTTCTCGACTTCCACACATTCTTCAAGGCTCCCAGAATTTTCGCCCCCTCCCCCACCCTATGATCCACTTCCGCTTCCATGGTTCCATCCGCTGCCAGATCCACTCCCAGATATCTAAAACACTTCACTTCCTCCAGTTTTTCTCCATTCAAACTCACCTCCCAATTGACTTGACCCTCAACCCTACTGTACCTAATAACCTTGCTCTTATTCACATTTACTGTTAACTTTCTTCTTTCACACACTTTACCAAACTCAGTCACCAGCTTCTGCATATATATATATATATATATATATATATATATATATATATATATATATATATATATATATATATATATATATATATATATATATATATACTATTCGCCATTTCCCGCGATAGCGAGGTAGCGTTAAGAACAGAGGACTGGGCTCTTGAGGGAATATAAGAGAGAACGTTGGGGTGAAGAGAATGGTGAGAGTAAGTGAGCTTGGGAAGGAGACTTGTGTGAGGAAGTACAGGAGAGACTGAGTGCAGAATAGAAAAAGGTGAGAGCAAAGGACGTAAAGGGAGTGGAGGAGGAATGGGATGTATTTAAGGAAGCAGTGATGGCTTGCGCAAAAGATGCTTGTGGCATGAGAAGCGTGGGAGGTGGGTAGATCAGAAAGGGTAGTGAGTGGTGGGATGAAGAAGCAAGATTATTAGTGAAAGAGAAAAGAGAGGCATTTGGACGATTTTTCCAGAGAAATAGTGCAAATGACAGGGATATGTATAGAAGAAAGATGCAGGAGGTCAAGAGAAAGGTGCGAGAGGTGAAAAAGAGGTCAAATGAGAATTGGGGTGAGAGAGTATCATTAAATTTTAAGAAGAGTAAAAATGACGTTTTGGAAGGAGGTAAAAAAAGTGCGTAAGATAAGAGAACAAATGGGAACATCGGTGACGGGGGCAAATGGGGAGGTAATAACAAGTAGTGGTGATGTGAGAAGGAGACGGAGTGAGTATTTTGAAGATTTCTTGATTGTGTTAGATGATAGAGTGGCAGATATAGGGTGTTTTTGTCGAGGTGGTGTGTGAAGTGAAAGGGTTAGGGAGAATGATTTGGTAAAGAGAGAAGAGGTAGTGAAAGCTTTACGGAAGATGAAAGCCGGCAAGGCGGCGGGTTTGGATGGTATTGCAATGGAATTTATCAAAAAAGGGGTGACTGTCCTGATAACTAGTTGGTAGATATATCTAATGTATGTATGGCTTATGGTGAGGTGCCTGAGGATTGGTGTAATGCATGCACAGTGCCATTGTACAAAGGCAAAAGGAATGAAGTTAAGTGTTCAAAATACAGAGGTATAAGTTTGAGTATTCCTGGGAAATTATATGGGAGGGTATTGATTGAGAGGGTGAAGGCATGTACAGAGCATCAGATTGGGGAAGAGTAGTGTGGTTTCAGAAGTGGTAGAGGATGTGTGGATCAGGTGTTTGCTTTGAAGAATGTATGTGAGAAATTCTTAGAAAAGCAAATGGATTTGTATGCAGCATTTATGGATCTGGAGAAGGTACATGATAGAGTTGATAGAGTTGCTCTGTGGAAGGTATTAAGAGTATATGGTGTGGGAGGTAAGTTGCTAGAAGCAGTGAAAAGTTTTTATCGAGGATGTAAGGCATGTGTACGAGTAGGAAGAAAAGAAAGTGATTGGTTCTTAGTGAGTGTAGGTTTGCGGCGGGGGTGTGTGATGTCTCCATGGTTGTTCAATTTGTTTATGGATGGTGTTGTTAGGGAGGTGAATGCAAAAGTTTTGGAGAGAGGGGCGAGAATGCAGTCTGTTGTGGATGAGAGGGCTTGGGAAGTGCGTCATTTCAAATGGCGTGCTAGCTTCGTCTCTTCGATGTATATCAACTGACTGTTATATTTCTCTCTTGTGTCTCCCCTGATGATGTGATTATTAAACGAAAGTGCACTTGGGAACTTTTCATGTGTAGGAAGAGAGGAAAGTGATTGGTTCTCAGTGAATGTAGGTTTGCGGCAGGGGTGTGTGATGTCTCCATGGTTGTTTAATTTGTTTATGGATGGGGTTGTTAGGGAGGTAAATGCAAGAGTTTTGGAAAGAGGGGTAAGTATAAAGTCTGTTGGGGATGAGAGAGCTTGGGAAGTGAGTCAGTTGTTGTTCGCTGATGATACAGCGCTGGTGGCTGATTCATGTGAGAAACTGCAGAAGCTGGTGACTGAGTTTGGTAAAGTGTGTGGAAGAAGAAAGTTAAGAGTAAATGTGAATAAGAGCAAGGTTATTAGGTAGAGTAGGGTTGAGGGTCAAGTCAATTGGGAGGTGAGTTTGAATGGAGAAAAACTGGAGGAAGTGAAGTGTTTTAGATATCTGGGAGTGGATCTGGCAGCGGATGGAACCATGGAAGCGGAAGTGGATCATAGGGTGGGGGAGGGGGCGAAAATTCTGGGGGCCTTGAAGAATATGTGGAAGTCGAGAACATTATCTCGGAAAGCAAAAATGGGTATGTTTGAAGGAATAGTGGTTCCAACAATGTCGTATGGTTGCGAGGCGTGGGCTATGGATAGAGTTGTGCGCAGGAGGATGGATGTGCTGGAAATGAGATGTTTGAGGACAATGTGTGGTGTGAGGTGGTTTGATCGAGTGAGTAACGTAAGGGTAAGAGAGATGTGTAGAAATAAAAAGAGCGTGGTTGAGAGAGCAGAAGAGGGTGTTTTGAAGTGGTTTGGGCACATGGAGAGGATGAGTGAGGAAAGATTGACCAAGAGGATATATGTGTCGGAGGTGGAGGGAACAAGGAGAAGAGGGAGACCAAATTGGAGGTGGAAAGATGGAGTGAAAAAGATTTTGTGTGATCGGGGCCTGAACATGCAGGAGGGTGAAAGGAGGACAAGGAATAGAGTGAATTGGAGCGATGTGGTATACCGGGGTTGACGTGCTGTCAGTGGATTGAATCAAGGCATATGAAGCGTCTGGGGTAAGCCATGGAAAGCTGTGTAGGTATGTATATTTGCGTGTGTGGACGTATGTATATACATGTGTATGGGGGGGGTTGGGCCATTTCTTTCGTCTGTTTCCTTGCGCTACCTCGCAAACGCGGGAGACAGCGACAAAGTATAATAATAAAATAAAATATATATATATATATATATATATATATATATATATATATATATATATATATATATTTTTTTTTTTTTTTTTTATACTTTGTCGCTGTCTCCCGCGTTTGCGAGGTATATATATATATATATATATGTACATATATATATATATATAAATATATATATATATATATATATATATATATATATATATATATATATATATATATATATATATATATATATATATATATATATATATAGTGCCATTGTACAAAGGCGAAGGGGATAAGAGTGAGTGCTCAAATTACAGAGGTATAAGTTTGTTGAGTATTCCTGGTAAATTATATGGGAGGGTATTGATTGAGAGGGTGAAGGCATGTACAGGGCATCAGATTGGGGAGGAGCAGTGTGGTTTCAGAAGTGGTAGAGGATGTGTGGATCAGGTGTTTGCTTTGAAGAATGTATGTAAGAAATACTTAGAAAAGCAAATGGATTTGTATGTAGCATTTATGGATCTGGAGAAGGCATATGATAGAGTTGATAGAGATGCTCTGTGGAAGGTATTAAGAATATATGGTGTGGGAGGAAAGTTGTTAGAAGCAGTGAAAAGTTTGTATCGAGGATGTAAGGCATGTGTACGTGTAGGAAGAGAGGAAAGTGATTGGTTCTCAGTGAATGTAGGTTTGCGGCAGGGGTGTGTGATGTCTCCATGGTTGTTTAATTTGTTTATGGATGGGGTTGTTAGGGAGGTAAATGCAAGAGTTTTGGAAAGAGGGGCAAGTATGAAGTCTGTTGGGGATGAGAGAGCTTGGGAAGTGAGTCAGTTGTTGTTCGCTGATGATACAGCGCTGGTGGCTGATTCATGTGAGAAACTGCAGAAGCTGGTGACTGAGTTTGGTAAAGTGTGTGGAAGAAGAAAGTTGAGAGTAAATGTAAATAAGAGCAAGGTTATTAGGTACAGTAGGGTTGAGGGTCAAGTCAATTGGGAGGTAAGTTTGAATGGAGCAAAACTGGAGGAAGTAAAGTGTTTTAGATATCTGGGAGTGGATCTGGCAGCGGATGGAACCATGGAAGCGGAAGTGGATCATAGGGTGGGGGAGGGGGCGAAAATCCTGGGAGCCTTGAAGAATGTGTGGAAGTCGAGAACATTATCTCGGAAAGCAAAAATGGGTATGTTTGAAGGAATAGTGGTTCCAACAATGTTGTATGGTTGCGAGGCGTGGGCTATGGATGGAGCTGTGCGCAGGAGGATGGATGTGCTGGAAATGAGATGTTTGAGGACAATGTGTGGTGTGAGGTGGTTTGATCGAGTAAGTAATGTAAGGGTAAGAGAGATGTGTGGAAATAAAAAGAGCGTGGTTGAGAGAGCAGAAGAGGGTGTTTTGAAATGGTTTGGGCACATGGAGAGAATGAGTGAGGAAAGATTGACCAAGAGGATATATGTGTCGGAGGTGGAGGGAACGAGAAGTGGGAGACCAAATTGGAGGTGGAAAGATGGAGTGAAAAAGATTTTGTGTGATCGGGGCCTGAATATGCAGGAGGGTGAAAGGAGGGCAAGGAATAGAGTGAATTGGATCGATGTGGTATACCGGTGTTGACGTGCTGTCAGTGGATTGAATCAGGGCATGTGAAGCGTCTGGAGTAAACCATGGAAAGCTGTGTAGGTATGTATATTTGCGTGTGTGGACGTGTATGTATATTCATGTGTATGGTGGTGGGTTGGGCCATTTCTTTCGTCTGTTTCCTTGCGCTACCTCGCAAGCGCGGGAAACAGCGACAAAGCAAAAAAAAAAAAATATATATATATATATATATATATATATATATATATATATATATATATATATATATATATATATCAAAAAAGATGTAAAGGAGTACTTTTATTGTACCAGAATTGTGAAAACCATCGTTAATGCTGGCATTATACAGAAGCAGAGAAAGTCGTATGACCGGCGCCAAAAGTGCAAAACCCTCTCCCTGTGGCGTAGACAGGTAAAGTAATTTAAAGTAGATAATTGCATTGCAGGAGGAGCGTTACTCAAGTTGGGTGAAGGAACATTTCTGTTTCATACAGAATACGTATCTTTGAAAGGATATAACGATAAGATCTTGAAAACCATGGATGAACGAAATTGAGCTCTACCCGTCTTAAAACTTCGAGCACACTCTAGGATTAAACAATATACATAGCTACCAGATGAGATGATTCAGTCTTCACTCTTGCACACTAGACTCCGTTTATTCTTCTCGTGTGAACTTTTGGCTTGGCACTTTATGAACCACTTGGCCTCGATAAGTTCATAAGAGTCAGGCTAAGTTACGTAAACATTACTGCTGCAGATTGGTTTGCTTACACTAGACCTAAATGGTTTAAACCCTTACTCCTTGTTAATGTATTTGCATACACTTTCCTACCATCCGCCAAAGTCGTGTCTTTATGATATAAGTTTGACGTGGGTTTGGGAAAGTCTGAACTAATAAGAGCAGGGTACATACTGCTTGGGAAACAAATTGTACTATCATTTACATCTAATAAGATGATTCTATCCCATCTACATACGTTTATCAGCGTTCTGGTAATCCAATAAGTTGTCATTGCATGACGTTTCACTCTATGATTACACAACTAATTATTTCTTAATTTTTTAAAGATAATTCAAAAACATCAATGAATGCAGAAATTGTGTTTAATCAAGTATATATATATATATATATATATATATATATATATATATATATATATATATATATATATATATATATATATATATATATATATACATATATATATATATATGTATATATATATATATATATTATTACTACTATAATACTTTGTCGCTGTCTCCCGCGTTAGCGAGGTAGCGCAAGAAAACAGACAAAAGAAAGGCCCAACCCACCTACATACACATGTATATACATACACGTCCACACACGCACATGTACATACTTATAAATTTCAACGTATACATATATATACATACACAGACATATACATAAATACACATGTACATAATTCATACTTGCTGCCTTTATTTATCCCGTCGCCACCCCGCCACACATGATATGACAACCCCCTCCCCCCGCATGCGCGCGAGGTAGCGCTAGGAAGAGACAACAAAGGTCACATTCGTTCACACTCAGTCTCTAGCTGTCATGTATAATGCACCGAAACCACAGCTCCCTTTCCACATACAGGCCCCACAAAACTTTCCATGGTTTATCCCAGACGCTTCATATGCCCTGGTTCAATCTATTGACAGCACGTCGACCCCGGTATACCACATCGTTCTAATTCACTCTATTCCTTACACGCCTTTCACCCTCCTACATGTTCAGGCCCCGATCGCTCAGAATCTTTTTCACTCCATCTTTCCACCTCCAATTTGGTCTCCCACTTCTCGTTCACTCCACCTCTGACACATATATCCCCATTGTCATTCTTTCTTCATTCATTCTCTCCATGTGACCAAACCATTTCAATAAACCGTCTTCTGCTCTCTCAACCACACCCTTTATATTACCACACATCACTCTTACCCTTTCATTACTTACTCGGTCAAACTACCTCACACCAAATATTGTCCTCAAATATCTCATTTCCAACACATCCACCCTCCTCCGCACAAACCTATCTATAGCCCATGCCTCACAACCATATAACATTTGTTGGAACCACTAATCCTTCAAACTTATCCATTTTCACTTTCTGAGATAATGTTCTCGTCTTCCACACAATCTTCAACACTCACACAACCTTCGCCCCCTTCCCCACCCTGCGACTCACTTCCGCTTCCATGGTTCCATCCGCTGCCAAATCCACTCACAGATATCTGAAACATTTCACTTCTTCCAGTTTTTCTCCATTTAAACTTGACTTGTTCCTCAACCCTACTGTACCTAATAACCTTGCTCTTATTCACATTTACTCTCAGCTTTTTTCTTTCACACACTCAGTTACCCGCTTATGCAGTTTCTCACGCGAATCAGCCACCAGCGGAGTATTATCAGCGAACAACAACTGACTCACTTCCCAGCCTCTCATCCACAACAGACTGCATTCTTGCCCCTCTCTCCAAAACTCTTGCATTCACCTCCTTAACAACCCCATCCATAAACAAATTTAACAACTATGGAGACATCACGCACCCCTGCCACAAACAGACATTCACTGAGAACCAATCACTTTCCTCTCTCGATAAAAACTTTTCCCTGCTTCTAGCAATTTGCCTCCCACACAATATCTCATGATACCTTCCACAGAGCATCTCTATCAACTCTATCATATTCCTTCTCCAGATCCATAAATGCTACATACAAATCCATTTGTTTTTCTAAGTATTTCTCACATACATTCTTCAAAGCAAACACCTGATCCACACATCCTCTACCACTTCAGAAACCACACTGCTCTTCCCCAATCTGATGCTCTGTACATGCCTTCACCCTCTCAATCAATACCCTCCCATATAATTTTCCAGGAATACTGAACAAACTTATATCTCTGTAATTTGAACACTCATCTTTATTCCCTTTGCCTTTGTACAATGGCACTATGCATTCATTCCTCAATCCTCAGGCACTTCACCATGAGCCATACATACATTGAATATCCTCCCCAACCAGTCAACAACACAGTCACCCCCTTTTTTAATAAACTCCACTGCAATACCATTCAAACCTGCTGCCTTTCCGGCTTTCATCTTCCGCAAAGCTTTCGCATACCTCTTCTCTGTTTACCAAACCATTCTCCCTGACCCTCTCACTTCTCACACCAACTCGACTAAAACACCCTATATCTGCCACTCTATTATCTATCACATTCAACAAGCCTTCAAAATACTCTCTCCATTTCCTTCTCACATCACCACTACTTGTTATTACCTCCCCATTAGCCCCCTTCACCGATGTTCCTACTTGTTCTCTTGTCTTACGCACTTTATTTACGTCCTTCCAAAACATCTTTTTATTCTCCCTAAAATTTGATGATACCCTCTCATCCCAACTCTCATTTGCCTTCTTTTCCATCTCTTGCACCTTTCTCTTGACCTCGTGCCTCTTTCTTTTATACATCTCCCACTCATTTGCACTACTTCCCTACAAAATTCGTCTAAATGCCTCTCTCTTCTCTTTCACTAATAATCTTACTTCTTCATCCTACCACTCACTACCATTTCTAATTTCTCTTTCTCTCTCTCTCTCTCTCTCTCTCTCTCTCTCTCTCTCTCTCTCTCTCTCTCTCTCTGTATATATATATATATATATATATATATATATACCTCGCAAACGCGGGAGACAGCGACAAAGTATAATAAAAAAATAAAAATAATAATATATATATATATATATATATATGTATATACATACAAGTCCAAACACGCAAATATACATACCTATACACCTCAATGTATACATAAATATACACACAGACATATACATATATACACATGTACATAATTCATACTGACTGCCTTTATTCATTCCTATCGCCACCTCGCCATACATGGAATAACACTCCCCTCCCCCCTCATGTGTGCGAGGTAGCGCTAGGAAGAGACAACAAAGGTCACATTCGTTCACACTCAGTCTTTGGCTGTCATGTGATAATGCACCGAAACCACAGCTCCCTTTCCACATCCAGGTCCCACAGAACTTTCCATGGTTTACCCCAGACGCTTCACATGCCTGGTTCTAACCATTGACAGCACGTCGACCCCGGTATACCACATCGTTCCAATTCACTCTATTCCTTGCACGCCTTTCACCCTCCTGCATGTTCAGGCCCCGATCACTCAAAATCTTTTTCACTCCATCTTTCCACCACCAATTTGGTCTCCCACTTCTCCTCGTTCCCTCCACCTCCGACACATATATCCTCTTGGTCAATCTTTCCTCACTCATTCTCTCCATGTGACGAAACCACTTCAAAACACCCTACTCTGCTCTCTCAACCATACTCTTTTTATTACCACACATGTCTTTTACCCTATTTTTACTTACTCGATCAAACCACTCACACCACATATTGTCCTCAAACATCTCATTTCCAGCACATCCACCCTTCTGCGCACAACTCTATTCGTAGCCCACGCCTCGCAACCATACAACATTGTTGGAACCACTATTCCTTCAAACATACCCATTTTTGCTTTCCGAGATAATGTTCTCGACTTCCACACATTTTTCAAGGCTCCCAGAATTTTTGTCCCCTACCCCATCCTACGATTTACTTCCGCTTCCATGGTTCCATCCGCTGCCAATTCCACTCCCAGATATCTAAAACACTTCACTTCCTCCAGTTTTTCTCCATTCAAACCTACCTTCCAATTGACATGTCCCTCAACCCTACTGTACCTAATAACCTTGCCCTTATCCTTATTATTATATATATATATATATATATATATATATATATATATATATATATATATATATATATATATATATATATATATATATATATATATATATATATATATATATATATATATATATATATATAT
>NC_092280.1:216300-228800 GCF_036320965.1 Panulirus ornatus | reverse complement strand
TTCATCCCACCACTCACTACCCTTTCTAAACAGCCCACCTCCCACTCTTCTCATGCCACAAGCATCTTTTATATATATATATATATATATATATATATATATATATATATATATATATATATATATATATATATATATATATATATATATATATTTTTTTTTGCTTTGTCGCTGTCTCCCGCGTTTGCGAGGTAGCGCAAGGAAACAGACGAAAGAAATGGCTCAACCCATCCCCATACACATGTATATACATACACGTCCACACATGCAAATATACATACCTACACAGCTTTCCATGGTTTACCCCAGACGCTTCACATGCCCTGATTCAATCCACTGACAGCACGTCAACCCCGGTATACCACATCGATCCAATTCACTCTATTCCTTGCCCTTCTTTCACCCTTCTGCATGTTCAGGCCCCGATCACACAAAATCTTTTTCACTCCATCTTTCCACCTCCAATTTGGTCTCCCACTTCTCCTCGTCCCCTCCACCTCCGACACATATATCCTCTTGGTCAATCTTTCCTCACTCATTCCCTCCATATGCCCAAACCAATTCAAAACACCCTCTTCTGCTCTCTCAACCACGCTCTTTTTATTTCCACACATCTCTCTTACCCTTACGTTACTTACTCGATCAAACCACCTCACACCACACATTGTCCTCAAACATCTCATTTCCAGCACATCCATCCTCCTGCGCACAACTCTATCCATAGCCCACGCCTCGAAACCATACAACATTGTTGGAACCACTATTCCTTCAGACATACCCATTTTTGCTTTCCGAGATGATGTTCTCGACTTCCACACATTCTTCAAGGCTCCCAGGATTTTCGCCCCCTCCCCCACCCTATGATCCACTTCCGCTTCCATGGTTCCATCCGCTGCCAGATCCACTCCCAGATATCTAAAACACTTTACTTCCTCCAGTTTTGCTCCATTCAAACTTACCTCCTAATTGACTTGACCCTCAACCCTATTGTACCTAATAATTACCTTGCTCTTATTCACATTTACTCTTAACTTTCTTCTTTCACACACTTTACCAAACTCAGTCACCAGCTTCTGCAGTTTCTCACATGAATCAGCCACCAGCGCTGTATCATCAGCGAGCAACAACTGACTCACTTCCCAAGCTATCTCATCCCCAAAAGACTTCATACTTGCCCCTCTTTCCAAAACTCTTGAATTTACCTCCCTAACAACCCATCCATAAACAAATTAAACAACCATGGAGACATCACACACCCCCGCCGCAAACCTACATTCACTGAGAACCAATCACTTTCCTCTCTTCCTACACGTACACATGCCTTACATCCTCGATAAAAACTTTTCACTGCTTCTAACAACTTGCCTCCCACACCATATATTCGTAATACCTTCCACAGAGCATCTCTATCAACTCTATCATATGCCTTCTCCTGATCCATAAATGCTACATACAAATCCATTTGCTTTTCTAAGTATTTCTCACATACATTCTTCAAAGCAAACACCTGATCCACACATCCTCTACCACTTCTGAAACCACACTGCTCTTCCCCAATCAGATGCTCTGTACATGCCTTCACCCTCTCAATCAATACCCTCCCATATAATTTACCAGGAATACTCAACAAACTTATACCTCTGTAATTTGAGCACTGACTCTTATTCCCTTTGCCTTTTTACAATGGCACTATGCACTCATTCCGCTAGTCCTCAGACACCTCACCATGAGTCATACATACATTAAATAACCTTACCAACCAGTGAATAATACAGTCACCCCCTTTTTTAATAAATTCCACTACAGTACCATCCAAACCTGCTGCCTTGCCGGCTTTCATCTTCCGTAAAGCTTTTACTACCTCTTCTCTGTTTACCAAATCATTTTCCCTAACCCTCTCACTTTGCACACCACCTCGACCAAAACACCCTATATCTGGCACTCTATCATCAAACACATTCAACAAACCTTCAAAATACTCACTCCATCTTCTTCTTACATCATCACTACTTGTTACCTCCCCATTTGCGCCCTTCACTGAAGTTCCCATTTGCTCCCTTTTCTTACGCACTTTATTTACCTCCTTCCAGAACATCTTTTTATTCTCCCTTAAATTTAATGATACTCTCTCACCCCAGCTCTCATTTGCCCTCTTTTTCACCTGTTGCACCTTTCTCTTGACCTCCTGTCTCTTTCTTTTATACATCTCCCACTCAATTGCATTTTTTCCCAGCAAAAATCGTCCCAATGCCTCTCTCTTCTCTTTCACTATATATATATATATATATATATATATATATATATATATATATATATATATATATATATATATATATATATATATATATATATATATTTATAAATATATATATATATATATATATATATATATATATATATATATATATATATATATATATATATATATATATATATATATATACACATATATATATATATATATATATATATATATATATATATATATATATATATATATATATATATATATATATGCATTATCAAATTCGGCTGTTTTCTATAATACTCAAAATAATACAGAAAATATCACCAAAATAATGACAGAAGTGAAAAAAAGGTTGAGACTAACATGTCCTGCAGAAGACTTCGTCGTCCAGTCGTAACTTAATTTCAGATCAATCTACGAGGGGGAGATTGGGGGGGGGGGGGGGGATGGGATACTGTGCCAAGCAGGGTTACACGAGGTTGCCACTATCATCTCTTTTACCATGCCTGTCAGGGTCACAACCGGACTGAATCTTCACCACAATCACCCAGGCCTCAGCTGCACCAATGACCATCAACAGGATGCAGTGAAATCTTTGCCGTCGTCAAAGATTCTTAACAGTGTTCTGTACGTATGTTAGCAAGAAATAATGTTTCTCTAGACGGTGAAACATCATGTCACACTCTGCTTATTTTCCTTACGGATCTTTTGTTTATCATCAGGTTCATCACATATGTGTATTTTTGTTTTCATGGTGGATCATGTAACCTGTCACTGCAAGACAGAACTTCAGGATTATTATGTGTTGTCACGAGATTCCTTTGTAAAGATGAGAATTACTGAGTAACGTTTGGACAAGTTTTGGTAACATTTTTTTCTTTGGATGAATTTTTGTATCTTGTTGACATGTGGATAAATGTTCAGACGACAACGATTGCTTTGTAATTTTGACAACAAATTAAAAGATACTTGATAGGAGCAGTGAGGTTTATCACTCAGGCTGCTGAATGTTGAATAATTCTTGGGGTTCTAGTTTCACTTCAAGAACTTTTTACAAATTGATATGACAACAAAGATTATATGTACCTGTGTTGACTGTATTCAGTGTTGCTAGGTTGTACATGGTTACGAATATTATTGGGTTGTGCTTGTTTACCAGTGTTGCTAAGTTGTGCTGGTTTATAAGCGTTGCTGGACTGTTTAGTTACCAATGTAGTTGGGTTGTGCTTGGTTACCTGAGTTGTGTGTTGTGCTTGGCTACCGGTGTTGTTGGGTGTTACTTGGTTACCTGTGTTACTAGGTTGCTTGATTACCAGTGTTGGTGGTCTTGTCCCGATTACAAGAGCTTCTTGAAATGAATTCCGGTGAGTGTTGACTATTTTCTCTGACACAATTAGACAGTTACTACTATTTTTCATGCGTCCATAATAGCCAGACACTCGACTTTTAGATCTATACCAATCAACCAATGTTGTGCTTGTTGTAAGATAGCAAGTGGCAGGTGAATGGTACATAAAGTATGGGATCAATAAATTTCTAACAGTGTCGTTGATACTTTTATGTTATGTACATTCTTTATATGACTGCTGCCGTAGTGAATCCTGCCTCTAAATTCTGTTATTTACTGACATGTGAACATTTGAATTTGCACTGTATCTTGTTTCTACAGGTTTCCAGGTTGGCTGCGTCTTTAGAACCATATTAATACTCCCATAATTCATCAAGATGTAGATATCATCTCCGCAGGTTACCCTCTCAAGCATTTCCGAAAATAAAGTTTGGCGCCCAAGTGTCTGCTATACTAAAGGTGGTCTATCTCCTCTGCAGTTGACTCATTCCATTTCCATGACTTTTTCTAATATCAAACATAATACGACCTCTCAGACCTCCCTGGCGGCATGTTACTCCTCCACTGGAGTGCTACCGAGATCCACATAACTGCCGCCCATGGCATCATTTGCCAGGTTGGACCCACACATCACAAGTTATAGCATAATTTCGAAGCCAGTGTGTATAAGCTAAATGCTTCCAGGAAAGTACAGACTACGTTGAAGAAACTCCCTTCACTTCTGTTACAAAAACAAAAATGTCAAAAATGTACTTTACATGTATCAACCTGCCCGAGATAGAACCTTACAGCTACAGGACCTACATCTTCATGATCCTGACCCAAGTAAGTCAGTTTACAAAAACCTAACAAGGTTTTCTGATTATATTCCTTTTCTAAATGGAAGAATTAAAGGATTAAGTGTAACTGAAAACCCAAGGTTTGATAGAATAACTTCGGGTATAATAGAACCATTTAGGATTTTTTTTATATCAAATTGCTACTTTCTTGAGCGTAGGAGTTCCTTAATAGAAAACTTTTCTTTGAATTTCATTTAATAGAAATGAAAAAAGAACAGCGTATCGTAAACTCGAAATGCGCGAAGTTGGACTTTACTTGGTCATTCAGTGTCCAGTTGTGATTTCCTATGTTATGCGTAGGAGATGAGTTTCTTGTCAGTTGTTTATTGTCATGATAACATTTATATGTTCATGTTACAAAACTGTCAGTTTTTTGTTTTAATGTTTTGAACACATTAAGAGCTTATATTTGTAGTATTGTCGGAGAACAGTACGGAATCTATACTAAATCAGTTTAGATATCTAGCAGCAAGACATGTAGGGACAGAAAACTAATCTTGACAGGAGGGATCCTTCTTCCTACAAAGTTTCCGCGAGACCATACACAACCCACGTAAGATACGAATTTTCCTACCACGGAAGAATTGATCACCAAACCATTCTGGTCTGCATTTGTACGGAGCCTCTAGCACTATCCTGGCCCTCGCTGCGTCACGGGGCGAGCCGGAGGAAGACCTATTTAGATTGCCTCGGCTAACATTACCCGGAAAAGGCATCCACCTGCGTCGATCTAGGTTCACGGAATTACAGAGGATCATATCTAAGAGAACATCAGAATGATCAGTCTTGAAAGAGTTTTGAAGAGGGCCAGTCCTGAGAGAACCTTCAGAACGATCAGCCTTGAAAGACTTATTTTCTGACCTTCCTTACCTTGTGAGGGAGCATTTCACATAGCTCCTCCCACCTGAATCTGCATTTTTTCAACTGCTGGTATGGGTGTAGGTCACGCATGGCTCTTGGCGTTCAGGCTAGGTCTTACCTGAATCTTGCGTCGATTTAAGGCAGGTTTATTTCTACTATAGGTATTGGCTTCCTCTAGACGCTCTCTGCGTCTGAATCTAGTACCGCTGTGAGATAACTTGCCTCTGGGTTCCACATGGCTGCATGCTCTCCTGCTCGTATGTCAAGTCTGTTAAGAGTCACAACTAAACACGCGAAATATCATTATGACCACAACCAAACACCATCTGTATCTTGCCCACACACCAGAAGCACAAGGATCACAAACACAAACCCAGACATCTGCGGAAAATACATAGGAACAACTTTCATCATGACACATTGATTCGTTTCCACCCGCGGGTCATGAGATCCACAATATTATCGTAATAACACCGACGCTCCAACATGTATGGATCAATCGGTTTCACACCATTATCGTTACAGAGCTTCATCTACACAACTAACAAAAATATATTTCTCTTTCTGTAGTCGAGCGCTCCGCGTCAACAGAGGGTAATGGCAGAGCAAACAGTCGGCCTGGGATGGTGTTTCACCTGCTCCGCTTGCCCCAGAATCATCTGCTCCACACAATCTGGAGCAGTGATCAGACAGAGCCTATACATCGCTACAACTCTCCTGGTCGTAATCTTCCGGGGTTGTGGGTGCTGACTGGAAAGACGGGTTGTGGGTGCTAACTGGAGGGACGGATTGTGAAAGCTAAGTTGAGGGACGGATTGTAGAAGTTAAGTGGAGTGACTGGTTGTGGGAGATGACTGGAGGGACGGGTTGTGAGAGACGACTGCAGACATGGGTTGCGGAAGTTGGAGATTTTGGATGAAGTTTTGTTGAAGGGTTCGTGTCACTACAGTGATAAAGAAAGGATAAGGAAGCTGAAGAGAAATAGGAAATGAATATGTTTCAGACCATGTGCTCTACTGTCAGTCAATATATTGGTGAGAGTCAGTACATCTATCATCTACTCTACCGGTTGATAAACGTTTCCAGTTGAGCATAGTTATTTACTGTTCAGTTTCTTAACAATTGTGTTTGTAAACTGAAATCTAAAGTTTATTACAGGTAGATAATATCACTTTCACATCTTCATTTTCCAGATGATCTTTCCTTTTCATTTACAATGACTTTTCATATGAAGTCATTTGAGTAGTGATATATCGAAACTGTTATCCTTTCTCCCTGTAATAGGCGACATTTGTTTACTGTGTTCCATTTTCTCTTACTTAAAAACTTCAAGCAGAATCTTGTTACGACTCAGACCCTATCATTCGTACAAGTAATGACCCGGAAACTCGGATGGAGAACTTCGTGTTGCACTAATTCTACCTGACCAGTGACAGTCCATCAGTGTCAAGCCTAATCCTGGTGTCTAGATTTAATGTCGGGGACAATCTTTTCCTTCATCCTAGAGAGAGAGAGAGAGAGAGAGAGAGAGAGAGAGAGAGAGAGAGAGAGAGAGAGAGAGAGAGAGAGAGAGAGAGAGAGAGAGAGAGAGAGAGAGAGAGAGAGAGAGAGAGAGAGAGAGAGAGAGAGAGAGAAGGAAGGGACAGCAGTCTCTACTTGTGACAGTGTACACTATATCGTGGCCAAGAATGACACTCGACTCACCAGGTTTGGGGCCGACCCTTAGGGCAGATAATACCGTCAGAAAGGCAAAGCCCTGGGCAAAAGGAAGGGAGGAACAAATAAAGTGTTGTAGGAGGGACCAGATCTACCCTCAACTGCCATATTACTCACCTTCGCACTTAAATTACCCACCACTAATACCCGGTCTCGTGCATCAAAGCTGCTGACACAATTACTCAGCTGCTCCCAGAACACATGCCTCTCATGACCTTTCTTTTCACGACCAGGTGCATAAGCATAATCACCCAACTCTTTCCATCCACTTTCAGTTTTACCCACATCAATCTAGAATTCATTTTCTTACACTCTATCACACACTCACACAACTCCTGCTTCAGGAGTAGTTCTAATCCTTCTTTAGCTGTTGTCCTTTCACAAACCCTTGACTTTACTCCCAAGACTTTCCCAAACCATCCTTCATCTTTATCCTTGAGCTTCGTTCCTGAGTGAAACGAACACTTAATACCTCATGTACATTAAGTTCTCAGGAAAGAAGAGAGAATGATTGGGAGAAGAGAGTGGTGAGAGTGAGTGAGCTTGGAAAGGAGACTTGTGTGAGAGATTGAGTGTAGAATCACAAAAGGTGGGAGCAAATGACGGGAGGAGAGTAGAGGAGTAATGGGATGTATTTAGGGAAGCAGTGATGGCTTGTACAAAAGTTGCATAGGGCATGAGAAAGGTGGGAGTTGGGCAGATAAGAAAGGATAGTGAGTGGTAGGATGAAGAAATACAGTTGTTAGTGAAAGAGAAAAGAGAGGCGTTTGAACATCACTTGCAAAGAAGGAGTGCAAATGACTGGGAGAAGTATAGAAGAAAGTGGCAAGAGGTCAAGAGAAAGATGCAAGAGGTGAAAAAGAGGACAAATGAGATTTGGGGTGAGGGAGTATCATTAAACTTTAGAGAGAATAAAAAGATGTTTTGGAAGGAGGTAAATAACGTGCATAAGACAAGAGAGCAAACGGGAACATCGGTGAAGGGGCAAGTGGGGAAGTAATAGCAGGCAGTAATGAAATGAAAAGGAGATGGAATTAGTATTTTCAAGGTTTGTTGAATGTGTCTGATGATAGAGTGGCAGATATAGGGTATTTTGGTATGGGTGGTGTGCGAAGCAAGAGGGTCAAGGTGAATGGTTTGGTTAAGAGAGAAAAGGTAGTGAAAGCTTTGCGAAAGATGAAAGCCAGCAAGGTGACGGGTTTGGATGGTATTGCAGTAGAATTTATTAAGAAAGTGGGTGATTGTGTTATCGATTGGATGGCAAGGATATTCCAGGTACGTATGGATCATGGTGAAGTGCCGGAGGATTGGCGGAATGCATGCACAGTGACAATGTACACAGGAAAAGGGAATAAAGGTGAGTGTGTAAACTGAGAGAAATTCTATGGGAGAGTATTGATTGAGGGTGAAGGCATGTACAGAACATCAGATTGAGGAAAATCAGTGTGGTTTTAGAAGTGGTGGAGGATGTATGGATCAGGTGTTTGCTTTGAAGAATGTGTGTGAGAAATACTTAGAAAAGCAGATGGATTTGTATATAGCATTTATGGATCTGGCGAAGGCATATGATAAGGTTGATAGAGATGCTTTGTGGAAGGTTTAAGAGTATATGGTGTGGGAGGTAAGTTGCTAGAAGCAGTGAAAAGTTTTATCGGGGATGTAAGGCATGTGTACGAGTAGGAAGAGAGGAAAGTGATTGTTTCCCAGTGAATGTCGGTCTGCGGCAAGGGTGTGTAATGTCCCAATGGTTGTTTAATCTGTTTATGGATAGGGTGGTTAGGGAGGTAAATACAAGAGTTTATGAGAGAGGGGCAAGTATGCAGCCTGTTGGGAATGAGCGGACCTCGAAAGTGAGTCAATTGCTGTTTGCCAATGATACAACTCTGGTGGCTGACTCGTGGGAGAAACTGCAGAACCTGATGACAGTCTGGAAAAATGTATGAAAGGAGAATTGAGAGTAAATGTGAATAAGGGCAAGGTTGTAAGGTTCAGTAGGGTTGATGGACAAATTAATTTGGATGTAAATTTGAATGGAGAAAAACTGGAGGTCGTCAAGTGTTTTAGATTTCAGGGAGTGGACTTAGCAGCGAATGGAACCATGGAAGCGGAAGTGAGTCACAGGGTGGGGAAGGGGGCGAAGGTTTTGAGAGCGATGAAGAATGTGGAGAGAGAGAACGTTATCTCGGAGAGCAAAAATGGATGTGCTTGAAGGAACAGTAGTTCCAACAATGTTATATGGTTGCGAGACATAGGATATAGATAGGGTTACGCGAGGGAGGGTGGATGTGTTAGAGATGAAACGTTTTAGGGAATTATGTTGTGTGAGGTGGTTTGATCGAGTAAGTAATGAAAGGATAAGAGAGAAATGTGTGGAAATATAAAAAGAGTGTGGTTTAGAGGGCAGAAGAGGGTGTGTTGAAATGGTTTGGACATATGGCGAGAATGAGTGAGGAAAGATTGACAAAGATTATATATATATGTGTTAGAGGTGGAGGGAACAAGAAGTGGGAGACCAAATTGGAGGAGGAAGGATGGAGTGAAATAGATTCTGAGCGATCGGGGCCTGAGCACACGGGAGGATGAGAGGCGTGAAAGGAAGAGAGTGAATTGGAACGATGTGGTATGCCGGGGACGACGTGCTGTCAACGGGCTGAAGCAGGGCATGTGAAATGTCTGAAGTAAACATTAGAAAGGTCTGTGTGGCCTGGATGTGGATAGGGTGCTGTGGCTTCGGTGCATTACATATGACAGCTAAAGAATGAGTGTGAACGAATGTGGCCTTATTTGTCTGCTTCCTGGCTCTACCTCGCTGAGGCAGTGGGCAGCAATGCTGTTTCCTGTGGGACGTGGCAGCGACAGAACTAGATGAAGGGAAGCAAGTATGATGATGTACGTGTGTATAAATGCATAAATCTGTGTATGTGTATGTATGTGTATGTATGTATATATTTATTTTATTATTTTGCTTTGTCGTTGTCTCCCGCGTTTGCGAGGTAGCGCAAGGAAACAGACGAAAGAAATGGCCTAACCCACCCCCATACACAATGTACATACATACACGTCCACACACGCAAATATACATACCTATACATCGCAATGTACACATATATATACACACACAGACACATACATATATACCCATGCACACAATTCACACTGTCTGCCTTTATTCATTCCCATCGCCACCTCGCCACACTTGGAATACCATCCCCATCCCCCCTCATGTGTGCGAGGTAGCACTAGGAAAAGACAACAAAGGTCCCATTCGTTCACACTCAGTCTCTAGCTGTCATGCAATAATGCCCGAAACCACAGCTCCCTTTCCACATCCAGGCCCCACACAACTTTCCATGGTTTACCCCAGACGCTTCACATGCCCTGATTCAATCCAGTGACAGCACGTCAACCCCGGTATACCACATCGATCCAATTCACTCTATTCCTTGCCCTCCTTTCACCCTCCTGCATGTTCAGGCCCCGATCATACAAAATCTTTTTCACTCCATCTTTCCACCTCCAATTTGGTCTCCCACTTGTCCTCGTTCCCTCCCCCTCCGACACATATATCCTCTTGGTCAATCTTTCCTCACTCATTCTCTCCATGTGCCCAAACCATTTCAAAACACCCTTTTCTGCTCTCTCAACCACGCTCTTTTTATTTCCACACATACACACACACACACATATATATATATATATATATATATATATATATATATATATATATATATATATATATATATATATATATATATATATATATATATATATATATATATATATATATATATATATATATATATATATATATATATATATATGTTGATATGCACATGTATATGTATGTATAAGTGCATGTATGGGCGTTTACGTATATACGTATATATATGAGTGGATGCGCTACCTCCGTTTCCCGTACCGTCTCAGCGAACATACAGGATATATATACCACTGTACCAGACACGACTTCCTAAACATCAGGTCAGACTTTTTGGTCATGGCTTTTCCGTTGTGCAGAACTCATATCAATACTGCAATTATTTCTTCCTTTACTTTACCTGTTGCCTGTGTTTCAGGTAAAAGTCAGGTTCAACAGAAAGCATCTACGGAACGATATGTACGGTAAGGGTACAATTCTTTGAGTTCAGGATAGCGTAGTTGCCAGCGGTAACGAAGCGTTAGGTAACGTGGTATGGCCGTAGCCTCACAACACAAGAGTGTTTCGATTCTGTTTCCAGCAACAGAAATTAAGTCCCATATCCGTCGGGATTTCCACTTAGTTTGATGGAGATAGTGGAATGCCATCCCGTCATCAAAGCGGACCACAGCCGGGGGAATAGCAATCATCTGGCTGTGATGGTCACAGGAAGGTTCAAGCGGGATGGACACATTTATTTACACAAGTTTCGTAAAACGTACAGAACGTTGGCGGGCGCCGAACAGTTCTGGCAGGCGGGTTCAGTAGCCAGTGTGGCATACACACATACACACACACGCACACACACACACATTCGGGGAAGAACGATTATAACAGTAAATAACTGAGCCGGAGTTTCTTTTCTCCATACTTACTTTAAGAATGGCCTGAAGCGATCACATCTGCCTGGCCTTCAAGAATTGGTAGGTTTGCTTTCTGATCAAGACAAGTCTGTCCACACTAAAATTCTCTCTCTCTCTCTCTCTCTCTCTCTCTCTCTCTCTCTCTCTCTCTCTCTCTCTCTCTCTCTCTCTCTCTCTCTCTCTCTCTCTCTCTCTCTCTCTCTCTCTCTCTCTCTCTCTTCCAATGAGTCCACCTCACTAATATCAATGTTACAATTCTTTGTGTATTTAGCTACAGTTAATAACTGAATTGGCATTACCTTAGTCATTACAATGATCATGATTTTTAATATGATTAAACAAAGCATTTTATTCTTGTTCTGTTCTGTTCTGTTGCTTAAGTCTAACATAAAGACCCTTACCAGACTGACCAATATAAAACATGCTCCAATTTTTACAAAGAGTTGTGTAAACACAGCTTGCAAATTTTTTTGGTGAGTTTTTGATTAAGATATTCTTTATAGTATTGTTATTGCTGAAGGCTACATTTACATAAAAGTATTTAAGCAACCTAGGAAGCTATATAAAATCATCACTAAAAAGGAGAACTAAAAGAATCTAGGTATCAAGGGAAGGTTTGGGTTCATTTAACTCTATCAAATGAACCAACTTCAGGAATTTATCATCTATATACCTAAACCAAATTGTCTTAGAGGGTAAGATATCTCTTAGCAATTTTCTTTCAAAGAATTCTATGAATGATTACTTGATACTGGTGAAAAAGGGTTACCAATCGCCATAGCAAATTTCTGAGCATAATATTTTTAACTGAACTGAAATACAGTCTTCTATACATAACTTTATCAATATCATGAAAACAGAATTTGAAACAGGTAAATCAAGGTTATATGAAGCTTTTGTGAATAAGGATTAAACATCAAAAACTTAC
>NC_092280.1:201300-211300 GCF_036320965.1 Panulirus ornatus | reverse complement strand
AAGATATACATGATTCAGAAGTTAGTTAAATGTTACTAAACATGAAACAGATGAATAAAATGCCGTCTCTCTGCAATTATTCATCAAATTATAATAAAGGTAGAAAGGCAAATAAACCCACATTCAAAACGATCATTTACAAATGTCATGGAGAAACCTGGAAATTTAGGGTCAATGAAACGTTCAATAATTGCTATCAAATTAAGTATAAAGTACTGGAACACTCAGGGTCAGTCTCCTAGAAATGCATACAACTTGAAAATATTTGAAATACTTAAGTTTGATGAAGAAAAGTAATGCTTTCCAAAAAGAAAGCTGACGATGAACCATGTACCCCAAGCAAAGGTATGTCAGTCAGTGAGGTTTCCCTCAAGGTTTGTTGATCAAGACTCAGATAATAAACAAACAGGTCCTATTTCCTTCAGGTTAGGATTGCTCTTCTTTGTTCTTATTACCATATGTTCTACGATATGTTTAGTGATGTTGAATACGTGGCTCTTACATCAATAATCAATATGAACAAACACTCATATATACAAGAAGCTACGTGTTGTCACTGATCTGAGACACGTTATATCATACAGTCAACACAAACCACAACGCGGTGTGTAGGGCTTAGTTGTGGATGGGGTTCTCTGCTTTCGGTCCATTACACGTAACAGTCAGAGATTGAAAGCAAGCAAATAAAACCGTTCTCCGCCATTTTCTGGTGATCTATGGAAACGATGAACAAATATGAAGGAGAGAATGAATATAGCTACACTACAACTGGAAACTTATCACTGTTTCTTATTTCCGTCTTTAGTATTCAAACTAATTCGCGAGAGAATCAAATAAGATATCTCACTCATGCTCACAATATAACATCAGACCCAACAGCTTTTCCTCCACACTGCACACTGACTTTACAAAACATATCCTAGGTGGCGTCAACTAACGGCAGCACCCTCCCACACAGAACTAGTGGCAACAGTCAACAACAAAACATTCTACGTTGTACCCTGACGTATCCCCATAGAAATGAAACTTGACAGAACCCTCCACGAGAATGATAGAAAATGCATGGTGACACACAATGGCCTCATATCAAAAACACTTAAGCTCGACAGTGGAGTTCCCCAAGGAGCAATTCTTCTTCCAACACTCAACAATCTCTCCTTTAACGACCTCCCTTTGCCTCCAACAAACGACAATATGAACGTCCTTTCACAGACTAACGACCTCACAATCACGTCACAACAACTTAACACCACAGTGACAGGAAGAAACATGCAGCACCTCATTACACGATTAGAATAGCAATGGCTCACCCTGAACGGAATGTCTGCTTCTCAACAGATTTCTTAATTACTCTTTCAACCCCCAAGAAACCAATCCAGCTCACTTAAACTTTGAATGGACAATTACTTCCAATGAACAAAACAACAACCATTCTAGGCATTACATACCACATACACACACGACATTCAATCCCCACGGTGATAACGTCAACACAACATGCACACTAATTACACTCAGAACATTAGCTGGCACCAGATTCAGACAATGAATGAAGCCCTAAAAACAAACCAACAGTTCATCCACTGTAAGCTGGTCTTCCACCTATTCAAAAGCAAATATAACAAAACTGCAAACCACACAAAATAGTTCAATCTGAATCATCACTGGCTGCCTAACATCCAACAAACACTTAACAACTACAGAGTGAACCAAAGATTCTTCCAATACAATCCCCTCTGAATATGCTCAGACCTGAACATACTCAGCACTTGATTTTATGAAAGAGCACCAGACTCTCTCCACCCAAACAACTCCATAACTGACCACTGACCCCACACCTCGAAGCTTTGGAACTCTCTAACCTTTCATATCATTTCCCATAACTATGAACCAGTACATTTTATAAGACAAGTTTTTCACCTCATCCAAAATTCGTAAATATTTTCGCTTCTTTTTTCCTTTCATTAAACTCTCTATATTTCAATTAGGGCCCGGCCTTGAGGAGCACTTTTGTCAATGACTAGAGCCTTCTAGTAAAGAAGAAAAAAATTGAAGTGAAAACACTTACCTCTGCCTCACACTTCAGCAACTTCTACTCACACATCACTCACCCCCAACATTTATAGCACTGACAATACACATTTACTCTGAAATTACTCATTAAACACTAATCATCCACTTGTCCAACTCATCCTTTAATTCCATTCCAACAGACACGCTCATCGACGGCAAAACTCCCAAGATAAACACGAGTCACACTTATTTGTCTCTGAACACCTTGCGTCCTTACAACGTTACAAATACTGTTTCAACATATCCTTCAAGTCCACGACGAAAACACTGTGCACTTACTACCCAGTTGCCCTACGTTCTTCGTATACAGATGCAAATGCAACATCACTACGCTTTATAACCTATGGTCCAGATCATTAAACGTTATAGGATTACAATGCGCTGCAGGAGCTTTGTAAGATAGACGGAACTCCTGTCACATGAAGGAAGAGACGACAACTAAGAGGAAGAAAGGCCGCATCCCCTCACGATTTTTCTATTATAATGCATCGAAGAAAGCTATGATATCGGTGCTTTGCACATGACAGCTACAGAAGAATGCGAGTGAATGCGGCTACATCGCTAACACGGTAAAGGGCGATCAAGTGTAGAATATATGTATATATATATATATATATATATATATATATATATATATATATATATATATATATATATATATATATATATATATATATATATATATATATATATATGTATATATATATATATATATATATATATATATATATATATATATATATATATATATATATATATATATATATATATATATATATATATATATATATATATATATATATATATATATATATATATATATATATATATATATATATATATATATATATATATATATATATATATATATATATATATGTATATATATATATATATATATATATATATATATATATATGGTTTCAGAAGTGGTAGAGGATGTGTGGGTCAGGTGTTTGCTTTGAAGAATGTATGTGAGAAATACTTAGAAAAGCAAATGGATTTGTATATAGCATTTATGGATCTGGAGAAGGCATATGATAGAGTTGATAGAGATGCTCTGTGGAAGGTATTAAGAATATATGGTGTGGGAGGCAAGCTGTTAGAAGCAGTGAAAAGTTTCTATCGAGGATGTAAGGCATGTGTACGTGTAGGAAGAGAGGAAAGTGATTGGTTCTCAGTGAATGTAGGTTTGCGGCAGGGGTGTGTGATGTCTCCATGGTTGTTTAATTTGTTTATGGATGGGGTTGTTAGGGAGGTGAATGCAAGAGTTTTGGAAAGAGGGGCAAGTATGAAGTCTGTTGTGGATGAGAGAGCTTGGGAAGTGAGTCAGTTGTTGTTCGCTGATGATACAACGCTGGTGGCTGATTCATGTGAGAAACTGCAGAAGCTGGTGACTGAGTTTGGTAAAGTGTATGAAAGAAGAAAGTTAAGAGTAAATGTGAATAAGAGCAAGGTTATTAGGTACAGTAGGGTTGAGGGTCAAGTCAATTGGGAGGTAAGTTTGAATGGGGAAAAACTGGAGGAAGTAAAGTGTTTTAGATATCTGGGAGTGGATCTGGCAGCGGATGGAACCATGGAAGCGGAAGTGGATCATAGGGTGGGGGAGGGGGCGAAAATCCTGGGAGCCTTGAAGAATGTGTGGAGGTCGAGAACATTATCTCGGAAGACAAAAATGGGTATGTTTGAAGGAATAGTGGTTCCAACAATGTTGTATGGTTGCGAGGCGTGGGCTATGGATAGAGTTGTGCGCAGGAGGATGGATGTGCTGGAAATGAGATGTTTGAGGACAATGTGTGGCGTGAGGTGGTTTGATCGAGTAAGTAACGTAAGGGTAAGAGAGATGTGTGGAAATAAAAAGAGAGTGGTTGAGAGAGCAGAAGAGGGTGTTTTGAAATGGTTTGGGCACATGGAGAGAATGAGTGAGGAAAGATTGACCAAGAGGATATATGTGTCGGAGGTGGAGGGAACGAGGAGAAGTGGGAGATCAAATTGGAGGTGGAAAGATGGAGTGAAAAAGATTTTGTGTGATCGGGGCCTGAACATGCAGGAGGGTGAAAGGAGGGCAAGGAATAGAGTGAAATGGATCGATGTGGTATACCGGGGTTGACGTGCTGTCAGTGGATTGAATCAGGGCACGTGAAGCGTCTGGGGTAAACCATGGAAAGCTGTGTAGGTATGTATATTTGCGTGTGTGGACGTATGTACATACATGTGTATGGGGGTGGGTTGGGCCATTTCTTTCGTCCGTTTCCTTGCGCTACCTCGCAAACGCGGGAGACAGCGAGAAAGCAAAAAAAAAAAAATATATATATACATATATATATATATATATATATATATATATATATATATATATATATATATATATATATATATATATATATATATATATATATATATATAAATATATATATTTTTTCTTTTTTCTTTTTTTTATGCTATCTGCCATTTCCCGCATTAGCGAGGTAGCGTTAAGAACAGAGGACTGAGCCTTTGAGGGAATATCCTCACTTGGCCCGCTCCTCTGTTCCTTCTTTAGGAAAACTAAAAACAAGAGGGGAGGATTTCCAGCCCCCTGCTCCCTTCCCTTTTAGTTGCCTTACCCCGACACGCAGGGAATGAGTGGGAAGTATTCTTTCTCCCCTATCCCCTATATATATATATATATATATATATATATATATATATATATATATATATATATATATATATATATATATATATATATATATATATATATATATATATTAAGTGTTCTGGTGACTATTTACCCTTTTTTATATCACATTAGTTTACCTTCATATCTGGCAAATATTTTACGACTTCCATTTAACGAAAGCTGGTAGCTGGTATAGGAAGTCGATAATGGCCTTACTTGTTGATGAACCCCACTCCACCCAACTCCAAATATATTTCTTGTTGGGATAAACGAAAATCAATGTGTTTTTCTAGTTATTATCACAGTCATCGGTTCAGGCGTCACCGTATGTCAACAAAAGTGTCAATTAACGACACAACGAGGGAACTCATTAGCAAGATTTCACGCACTGCGTATGATCTTTATGTTCCTGGTAAATGCGTTTTTTTCATTACGAAAATGAGAGGAACACACACACACACACACACACACACACACAAGAAACACATAAGGTTTTCACATTCTACATTGAGCCAAAAACTAGAACATACCGCACAAGTTTCGTCACCTCACTTACAGTGGAAGTGAAGTGTTTTAGATATTAGGGAGTGGATGTAGCAGTGAATGGTACCATGGAAGTAGAAGTGAGTCATAGGGTGGGGGAGGGAGCGAACATTTTGGGAGCGTTGAAGAATGTGTGAAAGGAGAGAACATTATCTCGGAGAGTACAAATGGTTATGGTTGAAGGAATAGTGGTTCCAACATTATTATATGGTTGCAAGGCATGGGCTATAGATAGGGTTTTACGGAGGAGGGTGGATGTGTTGGAAATGGAATGTTTAAGGACAATATGTAGTTTGAGGTTTTTTGTCGAGTAAGTAATGAGAGAGTAAGAGACATGTGTGGAAATGAAAAAGAGTGTGATTGAGAGAGCAGAAGAGGGTTTGCAGAAATGGTGTGGATACTTGGAGAGAATGAGAGGAAAGATTGACAAAGAGGATACATGAGTCAGAGATGGAGGAAACAAGAAGTGAGAGACCAAAATGGATGTGGAAAGATGGAGTGAAAAAGATCGATCAGGACCTGAACATAGAGGAGGGTAAGAGGCGCGCAAGGAATAGAGTGAATTGGAACACTGTGATATACCGGGGTCGACATACTTTCAATGGACTGAACCAGGGCATGTGAAATGTCAGGGGTAGATAAACCATGGAAAGGTCTGTGGGGACTGGATGTGGATAGGCATCTGTGGTTTAGGTGCATTACACATGGCAGCTAGAGACTGAATGTAAGTGAAAGTGGCCACTTTTGTCTATTTTCCTGGTGCTGCCTCGCTGAAGCAGGGGTTAGCGATGCTGTTTCCTGTGAGACGGGGTAGCACCAGAAATGGATGAAGGCAAGCAAGTATGAATGTGTACATGTGTATATTCAGTGTATGTATGAGGATATTCAGTGTATGTATGGCTCATGGTGAAGTGCCTGAGGATTGGCGGAATGCATGCATAGTGCCATTGTACAAAGGCAAAGGGGATAAAGGTGAGTGTTCAAATTACAGAGGTATAAGTTTATGCAGTATTCCTGGGAAATTATATGGGATGGTATTGACTGATTGGGTGAAGGCATGTACAGAACATCAGATTGGAGAAGAGCAGTGTGGTTCTAGAAGTGGTAGAGGGTGTGTGGATCAGGTGTTTGCTTTGAAGAATGTATGAGAGAAATATTTTCAAAAACAAATGGATTTGTATGAATCATTTATGGATCTGGAGAAGGCATATGATAGAGGTGATAGCGTTGTTTTGTGGAAGGTATTAAGAGTATATGGTGTGGGAGGCAAGTTGCTAGAAGCAGTGAAAAGGTTTTACCGAAGATGTGAGGCATGTGTACGAGTAGGAAGAGAGGAAAGTGATTGGTTCCCTATGAATGTCGGTTTGCGGCAGGGGTGCATGATGTCTCCATGGTTGTTTAATCTATTCATGGATGGGGTTGATAGGGAGGTGAATGCAATAGTTTTGGAGAGCGGATAAAGTATGCAGTCTGTTGTGGATGAAAGGGTTTGGGAATTGAGTCAATTGTTGTTCGATGATGATACAGTGCTGGTGGCTGATTCGTGTGAGAAACTGCAGAAGCTGGTGACTGAGTTTGGGAGAGTGTGTGAAAGAAGAAAGCTGAGAGTAAATTTGAATAAGAGCAAGGTTATTAGGTACAATAGGGTTGAGGGACAAGTCAATTGGGAGGTAAGTATGAATGGAGAAAAACTGGAGGAAGTGAAGTGTTTTAGATATCTTGAAGTGGACTTTCCAGTGGATGGAGCCTTGGAAGTGGAAGTGAGTCACAGGGTGGGGGAGGGGCGAAGGTTCTGAGAGCGTTGAAGAATGAGTGGTAGGCGAGAACATTATCATGAAAAAGCAAAAATGGGTATGTTTGAAGGAATAGTGGTTCCAACAATGTTATATGGTTGCGAGACGTGGGCTATAGATAGGGTTGTGTGGAGGAGGGTGGATGGATGTGTTGGAAATGAGACGCTTGAGGACAATATGTAGTGTGAGGTGTTTTGATCGAGTAAGTAATGAAAGGGTAAGAGAGATGCGTGGAAATGAAACAAAAAAAGTGTGGTTGAGAGAGCAGAAGAGGGCGTATTGAAATGGTTTGGTCACATGGAGAGAATGAGAGAGGAAAGATTGGCAAGAGAATATATGTGCCAGAGGTGGAGGGAACGAGAAGTGGGAGACCAAATTGGAGGTGGAAGGATGGAATGAAAAAGATTTTGAGTGATCGGGGCCTGAACATGCAGGAGGGTGAAAGGCGTGCAAGGATTAGAGTGAATTGGAACGATGTGGTATACCGGGGTCGACGTGCTGTGAATGGATTGAACCAGGGCATGTGTAAGGCATGTGTACGAGTAGGAAGAGAGTAAAGTGATTGGTTCCCAGTGAATATAGACTTGCTGTCAATGGCATGAACCAGGGCATGTGAAGCGTCTGGGGTATACCACGGAATGCTTTGTGGGGCCTGGATGTGGAAAGAGAGCTGTAGTTTTGGCGCATTATGCATGACAGCTAGAGACTGAGTGTAAACGAATGTGGCCTTTGTTGTCTTTTCGTAGTGTTACCTTGCGCACACGCGGGGAGGGAGGGGGTGGTTATCGCTGGGGGGAGGGGTGCCATTTCATGTGTGCTGGGGTGGCGGCGGCAAGGGATGAAGGCAGCATGTGTGAATATGTACATGTGTATATATGTATATGTATGTATACATTGACATGCATATGTGTGTATATGTGCCTGTTTCCTTTCGTCTGTTTCCTTGCGCTACCTCGCTAATACGGGAGACAGCGAGAAAGTATAAGAAATGAATATATATATATATATATATATATATATATATATATATATTATATATATATATATTCCTATGAGTCCACGGGGAAAATGAAACACGAAAAGTTCCCAAGTGCACTTTCGTGTAATAATCACATCATCAGGGGAGACACAAGAGAGAAATGTAACAGTCAGTTGATATACATCGAAGAGACGAAGCTAGGACGCCATTTGGTAAACATGTGATTGTCCAAAACATACAACGAGCGTTAATAAACTTATCATTTTACAAATCTTATCAACAATAAAGTTATCTAATTTGTATAGATCATCACTAATATTAAGATTATATTTCTTTGTGTATTTAATAATAGAAGATTCAATGATATTTCTCTTGGTAATAGAGTTAACAACTGAGATGGCGTTACTCCTGACAATACAATGATCATAGTTTTTAACATGATTAAACAAGGCATTTGATTCTTGTCCCGTTCTTATACTACATTTATGTTGCTTAAGTCTAACAGAAAGATCCTTACCAGTCTGACCAACATAAAATTTCTCAGTTTCCACAAGGAACTTAATAGATGCAACCAAGAGAATTTTCTGGTGAATTCCTGATTAAGATATTCTTTATAGTATTATTGTTGCAAAAGGCAACATTTACATTAAAGGATTTAAGCAACTTTGGAAGCAAAGTGAAATTATTATTAAAAGGGAGAACTAAAAGATTCTTGGTGTCAATGGGAGGTTTGGGCTCAACTCTATAAAATGATTTCTTTGCTAACTTAAGGGATTTATCAATGAAAGATCTAGGGTACTTTAACTTAGATCCAATAGAATATATCTTCTCAAACTCATCATTAATAAACGCTGGACTGCAAATACGTAATGCCCTAAGGAACATAGCTTGAAATGATGATAATTCAACTCTGTCATGTTGAGATGAGTAATAATGGATACATGAGCATACATTGGTGGGTTTTCTGTATATGCTAAACTTAAACTTGTTTCCTTGTCTATGGATCATGCAATCTAGAAATGGTAACATACCATTATTTTCATTTTCTACAGTAAATTTGATGGAAGGTACTAAATTGTTAAGTAAGGGGAGAAATATTTGTAAGTTTTCATTTGTTGGCCAAACACAAAGAACATCATCTACATACCTAAACGAAATTGCAATGGAAGGTAAGATATCCTTTAGTAATTTTGTTTCAAAAAATTCCATATAAAGATTACTTAGTACAGGTGAAAGAGGGTTACCCATTGCCATACCAAATTTTTGAGCATAATAATCTCCATTAAATTGAAATACACAGTCTTTTATACACAATTTTATCAGTTCAATGAAATTAGACTTTGAAACAGGTAAATGAATATCATCCAAGACATCAAATAAATATTGATTGAAAGTGCACTTGGGAACTTTTCGTGTTTCATTTTCCCCGTGGACTCATAGGAATATCTTGATCACGCGCAAAATTGTGATCCTTTCCAATATATATATATATATATATATATATATATATATATATATATATATATATATATATATATATATATATTTCCTGGGATAGTATATATATATATATAAAGTGAGAGGGTTAGGGAAAATGATTTGGTAAACAGAGAAGAGGTAGTGAAATCTTTGCGGAAGATGAAAGCCGGCAAGGCAGCAGGTTTGGATGGTATTGCAGTGGAATTTATTAAAAAAGGGGGTGACTGTATTGTTGACTGGTTGGTAAAGTTATTTAATGTATGTATGACTCATGGTGAAGTGCCTGAGGATTGGCGGAATGCGTGCATAGTGCCATTGTACAAAGGCCAAGGGGATAAGAGTGAGTGCTCAAATTACAGAGGTATAAGTTTGTTGAGTATTCCTGGTAAATTATATGGGAGGGTATTGATTGAGAGGGTGAAGGCATGTACAGAGCATCAGATTGGGGAAGAGCAGTGTGGTTTCAGAAGT
>NC_092280.1:183800-196300 GCF_036320965.1 Panulirus ornatus | reverse complement strand
ACAAGTCCATCTGACTGGTTCAGAACCCACCTAAATAGGTCTATCGGATTGGTTCAGAACACACCTACTCATGTCCATCTGAGTGGTTAAGAACATGCCTGAGCATCAGAATTCACCTGAATAAGTCCATCAGACTGGTTCAGACTACATGTCCAAA
This sequence comes from Panulirus ornatus, assembly GCF_036320965.1. NCBI lineage: Eukaryota > Metazoa > Arthropoda > Malacostraca > Decapoda > Palinuridae > Panulirus > Panulirus ornatus. The sequence goes on along the minus strand of NC_092280.1, from coordinate 196,143 downwards.
TTCTTTCTGATCACACGTAAACGCATCATAAGATTGAACAAAATTTTCAATATAATGATTAATATTTTGTTGACATAAGAAGTTTGTCACCTTTTACTTTCTACTCTGCAGCATTGTTTCCACCCTTAATCCCCAATAAGAAACAAGAATGATTAAGAAACACTTACCTGAAACAGTTATTCGATATAATTGCCAACAGCTGCTGGGCTTAACGTGCAAATCAGAATACAGGGAATCCATTAATTCAAGCAACAATTCTTCGTATAATTGAAATCTGTTAATCTACATAGACTATATCCAGATAATCTTTATATTATTTTTCCTCACCACGCTGTTACATAGTGACCCTAAACCTTCAAATGATTCCAGGTTACACTTATCTATAGTGACTCCATACCTTCAGGTGGTTCGTGAGTAGTGAAGTATAGTGACTCCATACCTTCAGGTGGTTCGTGAGTAGTGAAGTATAGTGACTCCATACCTTCAGGTGGTTCGTGAGTAGTGATGTATAGTGACTCCATACCTTCAGGTGGTTCGTGAGTAGTGAAGTATAGTGACTCCATACCTTCAGGTGGATCGTGAGTAGTGATGTATAGTGACTCCATACCTTCAGGTGGTTCGTGAGTAGTGATGTATAGTGACTCCATACCTTCAGGTGGTTCGTGAGTAGTGATGTATAGTGACTCCATACCTTCAGGTGGTTCGTGAGTAGTGATGTATAGTGACTCCATGCCTTCAGGTGGATCGTGAGTAGTGATGTATAGTGACTCCATACCTTCAGGTGGATCGTGGGTACAGTGATACTTAGTGACCCCAAACCTTCAGTTAGTTCCTGAGTAGTGACACATGGTGACTCCAAACCCTGGGTTTAGTGATGTATATTGACTCCAAATCTTCAAGTGGTTCCTGGGTAATTATGCAGAATGAGTATAAACCTTCAGGAGGTTCCTGTGCATAGTGATGTATAGTGACTCCAAACTTTCATGTAGTTCCTGGGTACAGTGGCGTATAATGACCTCACACCTTCAGGTGGTACTGCAAGCCTTCAGGCAGTTCCATGATACTTATAAATTTATGATCATTCCTTAGTTGCACGCAGAAGGTAAAATGCTTGTTTTGCTTTTTCTTGACCCGTCTCATTAAACTTCTCTTGTGTGAGACTCAGGATTCTTCTGTGTCATCCACAGTCCATTTCACATCCTTTGGACAAACACACATACACACCTCGTTTACACACGGTATATACAAGGTTCAGAGATCTCCTTTCCCTTAAACTGACTTGTCTCTTACCTGGGTAATACCTTCTCTGTAGAAAGTCAACCATTTGCCTTCTAATGATTTTTTCCAGATCGTTACAGAACCCACTCGTCAGTGCGACTGGTCTGTGATTCAGAACCATTTCTCGTTCTTCTTCCTTATAGGTTGATACTACCTTTACCGTTTTTGCATTTCTTGGCACTTTGACTCTCCCTAGCGACGTACTGAACGTTATTTCAGGAGGTTTGTTTAGAGTATCAGCGTACATTTTGTCACATTTAGTGAAATTATCAGGATCATGAGCCTTACATTTTGTCAATATTTTTTCTAGATACCTCAGTGCTTTCTATAACCTTCACTTCATTCAGTCTTACTAGTGATGGAGCTATAGTGTCTTCCACTGTGAAAGCACTTTTGAACTTTCACTTTAGTTCCTCATATATCCTTACATCATCATCTACAGCTATTTTCTCTGAACCCCTTACCCCGATTAGCTGCTGTGTCACAACTGACTGATGACGAACTTCTGTAAAAATTTTGGATCTTCTGCCTTGTCCATGATATCCTCCTCTAAGTTTCCTTTTTCTTTTTGTATCGTATTCTAATGTCTCGTTTCATGTTATCTTGTACCTTGCTAAAGCTGGCTAGCCGGACTGCCGCCTATAACTGTTAGAAAGCATCTCGAAACTCCTGTACTTTTTAACATCTTTTGTCAAGCCTTTCTTAACATACCTTCCATATTTGAGGCTACAGGTACCCTCGTTCATACTCAATTCAACATCTTTTATCAAACCAATCTTCCGTCCTTCTTAACATACTTTCCATATTTGAGGATAGATGTACCCATGTTCATACTCAGTTGTAAATTTCTTGTCACTAAACTCCAATACCCGGTCTATATTACCATCGAGATTGTTGAGGTATGTATAGTTTCCACGATTATATATCTTCTTTGGGTATTGGATATCGTCCTACCTCTTCACTTTTAAATTCCTCATTTACCACTTAGCCAAACTTGAACATTACATGATCACTCCTTTCATTTGGTGTATTATATATAACGTTCTCAATGTCATGCTAGGATGTGTTTAGATGTTCCGGTAATGATGGTTTATCAGTCCCTTTCATCCTTTTGTTTTCACTGACATGTTGGTATAGGAAAGTTTCCTGTTTTCACCTAAAACCTTGCATCTCCATGACTCCCTGTCACAAAGAGAATCTAAATTGCTCCTATCTATGTATGTGTGTGTGTGTGTGTGTGTGTGTGTGTGTGTGTGTGTGTGTGTGTGTGTGTGTGTGTGTGTGTGTGTGTGTGTGTGTGTGATTGAGGCGAAATATTACTAACACTACGAAACAGGTTCACCTTTAATACATAACATTGTTTAAGGGCCCATTTCTCTTGCGATTTACAGTAGCTTATTACAGGTGGCTGCCATGGTGCCCAGAACAGTAGCCTGAACAAATGCTTGCTTCTCATATACACCGGCACTGGATGTACAGCTTGTAGCTCCCATGGAAGTCGGCACGGTGACCTGAGGGATCAATTGCTTCCTATATACACCATCACTGGACCACCTGACGCAGGTGCAGAGGAGTGTAAACTTAATGTGATAGCTATGCATGATACCTTGGTATGATAGTTTAGCAGATATAATATGATAGTTATGTATGATACTTAAGTATGATTGCTAAATATAATATGATAGCTATGTACCATACCATTCATGTCTACATATGATATTCGTCATGTATGATACGTAAGTATGATGGCTAGATATATGATAGTAATTTATGATACCATACATAGCTAGATATGATATGATAGTCATGTATGATACCTAAATATGATAGCTAGATACAATATGATAGCTATGTATGATACCTAAGTGTGATAACAATAAGTCTATGATTGTAAGGTCTTTCTTTACTTTCCTCGAGAGATACCTTATTTGCTGTTCATTATGATGCCGTTAAAAAGTCTGGTACAGAAGTAAGGAAAATGATAATAAACTGGACTGATTGGTTGCCTTTAGAATGTCGTATTTTCCCAGTGGCCACCTGCTCTCACAAAGCTACAGAATATCAAAAATGAAACACATTTTAATCTCAGTTTTGTGGTCAATTCCTTTTTTATTTTACTTTTCTTCGTCGTTAGGGGACTTATCGTAGGTCAGATTACTGCCAGTTATCACACTTTGTTCTTTTTTAATATTTTTCCCATGAGAGTATTGACTCAATTTGCTGGTGCTGATAGTGCCATGTAGAATATAGAGTGAAAATGCAGAACTTATCTGCCAGTGCCTTAACTATAGCCTACCTAACAAAGTAATCATTCAAATCTGATATCATTCTGAATTTTCTTAAAGATATTTCCAATGTATCATATATATCATTATTTTTGTCACTCGTGTTCAGTAAATTAGTTCAGCAATAAAGTAATTGCGTACCTCCCAGTACCATAAACATCCACCACACACCTCCCAGTACCAAAAACATCCACCACACACCGCCCAGTACCAGAACATCCACCACACACCTCCCAGTACCGTAAACATCCACCACACACCTCCCAGTACCGTAAACATCCACCACACACCGCCCAGTACCAGAACATCCACCACACACCTCCCAGTACCATAAACATCCACCACACACCGCCCAGTACCAGAACATCCACCACACACCTCCCAGTACCAAAAACATCCACCACACACCGCCCAGTACCAGAACATCCACCACACACCTCCCAGTACCGTAAACATCCACCACACACCTCCCAGTACCACAAACATCCACCACATACCTCTCAGTACCATTAACATCCACCACACACCTCCCAGTACCATAAACATCCACCACACACCTCTCAGACAGAACAACTCTGGCAGAACTCGCTACTCACCAACAACAACATGTAAAACCCAGGGTCCTCTGTCTCTCCTGCATTATGTTCTCGCTAACAGCCTTGTTCTCTCTCTCCTTTATTCTGGTTCTCCTAATTTAGATTCCGCAGACTGTACTTTAGATAATCAAGATTTACAGTAAAAATATTCATGAGTTGGATTTTTTCTTGTTTGATATTCAGCGTTACACAATTTTCTCAACTATTGCGAAAATGTGGAGACAAGAGACAGTGGGGAGAGGGAGTCTTGGCCAAGGGTAAGGCAGAGGCTGCAGGAGAGTAAGGCGAATGGCGCACGAGAGTAAGGATGAGGCTGCAGGAGGATGAGGAAAAAGGTTGTAAGAGTATAAAGGAAAAGCTGCAGGTGGACGAGGGAAAGGTTGCATGAGATGGCGAAGGACTCCACAAGAGAAGAGAGAACACAGTTGGTCGAATAAAAGTGTAAATCAATTAGGAGAAAGTCTGTGATAGGTTCCAAGAGAGGCTGGTAACCCATTAAAATGTCAGCACTACTCCAGCAATTACACTCCCATAATACACTACCTAAACACCATTTGTCATCACTCTTAGTTCAGTGATAAGCCTTTCTACAAATAACTAAATGAAGCATAACCTCACTTTTCTCGTGCGAAGATGTCTTAGATATGATTCCATCCCAATGATGATTTTTTTTTTCTTTCAAAAATTTTCCGTTTCTATGACTGGTTCCTTATACTTTACTATATGATTCATTTAAGCATCTTGCCGTACACAGTATATCATACACTTACCATGCTAACATTTGTCCTTATAACATTCAATCTCCTCATATTTTCCTGTATTGTATATGGTACTGCATGTTTACCCTCCTTGTGGTTATCACAATACCATCCATATTGCACCAGAGAACATGGGCCTTGCTTACAGTTGTTGCGTCGGCATAACGTCTGTCAATCATCCATTTAAGAGAAGTTTTGCATTTCTTTTTCTCCAGTTCTTACTTTCACTACATGCAATCTTGCTACACTAATCTTAAACTCCTCCGCACATTACTAGTATCCACTAACAGTGTGGTCGACTTTTCCAGTAGTATAGTCTACTAATCCTCTAAGTACAATTCACATGGTTCTGGCAAAACAACCACACCGCACCTCTGTGTCAAGACCTCAAGCTTTCTTTATTACTGAAACTGATCTTCCGGATCAGACTTGATGTTTTCTTTACACATATCATACATCAATATCTATCATCTTTCACTAAACTCTGTTCTTCACACACTTTCTGACCTGGCTTTTAAGGATTTTCGCTTATGTTAAATTTCAGAAAAATATCGCTGGCAAGATCAAGAAAATGGAACATATGAAGTATCATAAACGTTAGCAGAACTGGAACTCTAAAGAACAGAAAAATAACCATGCTACATAGACAAACGAAAGCAACACGTATAGTGACCTAAACATATCAACATGGAAAGAATTATTGTCAGCAATGATAAAGTGCAATATACCATTAATACCGAGTAATATACCAATAATACCGTACAATTTACCAATAACACAGTGCAATATATCAATTATCCCATGAAGTATACCAATAATATCGTACAATGTACAAAAAATACCGTGCAATATACCAATGATACCATGTGATATACCGGTCTTTCCGTACAATATACCATTGGTACCGTGCAATATACCAATAATTCCATATATCTCGTGGTAAAGGAGTTAAAGTTAATATCTGAATTGGCATTACTCCAGTCGATACAATGGTATAATTCTTAACATGATTAAACAAAGCATTTGATTCTTGTCCTGTTCTTTTACTATATCTGTGTTGCTTAAGTCTAACATAAAGACACTTACCATTTTGCAAAAATCTAAAACATTAAATTTGTACGAGGTATTGTGTGAACACAGCCCGCAGAATTTCTGATGCTCTTTTTAAGATAATCCTTTTATCATATTTATTGCTGAAGGCTACATCAACACTGAATGATTTAAGCAACTAGGGAAGCAATGCATAATTATCACTAAAAGAGAAAACTGAAAGATTCTTGGTATCAAGGCAAGGTTTGGGTTTACTTAACTCCATAAAAGGATTTCTTTGCCAACTCAAGCGATTTATCAATGAAAGATCTAGGATACTTTGACTTCGATCCAATAGAATATATCTTCTCAAACTCATCGTTGATAAATTCTGAACTGCATATACATAATGCCCTAAGGGACATCGACTGGAATGATGATAATGTGGCTGTCATGTTGAGCTGAGTAATAATGAATATATGAACAAACATTGGTGGATTTTCAGTGTATATAGTACCTTCAATCAACTTTACTACAGAAGTGGAAAATATCGGTATGTTACCGCTTTTAGACTGCATGATCAATAAGGATGGAAGTATGTTTGAGTTTAGCATATGCAAAATAGTATATCGTATGTGAAAAACATATTTACGAACAGAGCGATGGTTAACGAAAGTTTTATCAAAGCTTATGATAAAAATCTCTTTGATCTTGTATCTAAAATTTCTCGGTAACATTTGTTCTGGAGAATTTTAGGCATCATTTTAATCACATGTATGTTAGTCGCATCTCTTTCTCTTACATGACGGAAAAAACTACTAGTAAACTTACCACCTAGAAGACCTCTGTTCATCATTGTTTCTCCTAGCTTGATATAGTTGGTGGAAAGCAAATATGTTTTTGACAAATTCTGTGCTCTTGGTTGGAAGTTTATAGTCTTTATGTCAAAAACTTTTATCCTTGTGAGCTGCTGCATATATCATACATATGTCCTGTTGCATACTTCACATATATGACCTAATGCAAATTTCACACATTTGACTTGCTGCCTACCTTCACTTGCGACCTGCTACGTACTTCACGCATCTAACCACCTGCATACTTCATACATGTGACCTGCTGCATAGTTCACTTGTGTGACCTGCTGTATGACTTACACATGTGACTTTCTACATAACGCATATAAGTAATCTTTAGAATGTCTTATACCGCTCGGTAATGAATTCAAATTTGAGTAATTTTTCTAATATTTGTAAATTTATCCTAGAACATGTGCAGCTAGATGAGTTATTATTCGTGATATTTGATTAAAACTTTTGTAGATTGAATAAGCAATTTGCTTTAATACCCAGTAAACTCACTGAACCTAAGATGAATTCTGTCGTGCTTTGATGTTTATTTATTCAGCCATGGAGAATTTCCAGGTCTGACCTTGAGGTACTTGCAGTTGTGTGCCTCACTAACTATTGCATAGCTTTGCAAAATAAATTTGACCAAACTTAAAGTAGATCAGGTTATGATGTAGTGCTACTTCAACAGCGGATGGGATATTTTTAACTATACAAGGAGTGCGGTAAACATAACATTACTGTTCATATGATGATGACGTAAGAAGCTACATTAAGCATTATGTGGGAATCGCATATCCGTACTGAAAAAATCTTAATTCAAGTGTCATGCGTCATATGTTAATCGTAATTGTCATCTGATGTCATGCGTAGACGTAAAACCTATGATGAAGAAGATTATCATTAAACAGGCAGTATAATCAGTTACTAGTAATGTCACTAATTCATAATGATTTTCCGGTTGTAAGAAAAGTAACTCCACAACCATGAGAGCATTACCCTAGTTTCATTATCAGTATTTCAAAGATTTCAGTCAACGGAACACCATCACAGTATCGTCTTAACTTCACTACCAGTATTTAAAATATTTTAATCAACTGAATACCTCGACGACTTCATCTTTACTGCAATCAGTAACTTGAGGTTACTTAGTTTCAAATGTACAGCAGAGCGTGAAAATGTGCGCTTTACGAGACTTAGTCGTTAAATGCGCAGCGTTATTTTAGAATCCCCAAAATTTGCAACAGGTAAAGAGCCCAATCTACTCTCCCAAATCCTCCTATTTGCATTATATTTTACAATGATAGACCATATTATTGGTGGATGACCATTGTCACATCTTAGTAACCCTAACACATACATAACAAAAAAAAAAATCTCCAAAATAGTCGCTTTCTTGGAAAGACTGTCCTAAGTGGCTTAAATCGAACTCAGAATTTCATTTCACAACGTGAAAAGGTTTAATCGGATAAAATTCGAGTCCATAATGAATAAACTTAAACCTTGTTTCTTGTATGGTTAATAATTTCATGTCAACTCTGACAATTGTCAGCCATTAATCATATATCAGATGGATGAGAGGATGAAGTGCTGAGAACCAATTTTATTGAATTTTCCTAGGTAAAAGTATATCCCTCCATAATGTCCAAGTCATGAATGCATCAAGCGTGGTAGACTGCATCAAGAATGGAACACTGCACCACGCGTGGAACACTGCGTCAAGTGTGGAACACTGCACCACGCGTGGAACACCGCATCAAGTGTGGAACACTCCATCTAGAGTGGAACACTGCATCAAGTCTGGAACACTGCATCAAGTGTGGAACACTGCATCAAGAGGGGAACATTACATAAAGTGTGGAACACTGCATCAAGTATGGAACACTGCATCAAGAGTGGAACATGCATCAAGAGTGGAACACTGCATCAAGTGTGGAACACTGCATCAAATGTGGAACACTGCATCAAGTGTGGAGCTGCATCAAGTGTGGAACACTGCATCAAGTGTGGAGCTGCATCAAGTGTGGAACACTGCATCAAGTGTGGAGCTGCATCAAGTGTGTAACACTGCATCACATGTGGAACACTGCATCAAGTGTGGAACACTAGAGCAAGAGTGAAACACTGCATGATATGTGGAACACTGTATCAAGTGTGGAACACTGCATCAAGCGTGGAACATCGCATCAAATGTGTAAAACTGCATTAAGTGTAGAACACTGTATCAAGAGTGGAACACTACATCAAGTGTGGAACACTGCGTCAAGTGTGGAACACTGCATCAAGAGTGGTACACTGCATCAAGTGTAGAACGCTGCATCAAGCGTGGAACACTGCATCAAGTGTGGAACACTGCATCAAGAATAGAGCACTGCATCATATGTGGAACACTGCATCAAGTGTGGGACACTGCATTAAGCGTGGAACATTGCATCGAGTGTAGAACACTGCATCAAGTGTGGAACACTGCACCACACGAAGAACACTGCATCAATTAAGGAACACTGCACCAAGTGTGGAACATTGCATCTAGTGTGGAAAACTGCATCAAGGGTGGAACATTGCATCAAGTGTGGAACACTGCATCAAGTGTGGAAAACTGCATCAAGGGTGGAACACTGCATCAAGTGTGAAACACTGCATCAAGTGTGCAACACTACATTAAGTGTGGAACAGTGCATCAAGTGTGGAACGCTGCATCAAGAGTGGAACACTGCATCATGAGTGGAACACTGCATCATATGTGGAACACTGCATCAAGTGTGGGACACTGCATCAAGTGTGGAACATTGCATCAAGTGTAGAACACTGCATCGTGTGCAATACTGCATCAAGTGTCGAACACTGCATCAAGTGTGGAACACTGCACCACACGAGGAACACTGCATCAATTAAGGAACGCTGCATCAAGTGTGGAACATTGCATCTAGTGTGGAAAACTGCATCAAGGGTGGAACACTGTATCAAGTGTGCAACACTACATTAAGTGTGGAACAGTGCATCAAGTGTGGAACGGTGTATCAAATGTGGAACATTGCATCAAGTGTGCAACACTACATCGAGTGTGGAACGCTGCATCAAGCGTGGAACACGGCATCAACTGTGGATCACTGCATCAAGCGTGGAACAATGCAGCAAGCGTGAAACACTACATCAAGTGTGGAACACTACATCAAGGGTGGAACATTGCATCAAGTGTGAGATACTGCATCAAGTGTGGAACACTGCATCAAGTGTGGAACACTGCATCAAGTGTGGAACGCTCCATCAAGCGTAGAACACTGCACCACGCGTGGAACAGTGCATCAAGCGTGGAACACTGCACCATGCGTGGAACAGTGCATCAAGTGTGGAACGCTGCATCAAGAGTGGAACACTGCATCATGAGTGGAACACTGCATCATGTGTGGAACACTGCATCAAGCGTGGAACACTGTATCAATTGTGGAACATTACATCAAGGCTGGAACACTACATCAAGTGTGGAACACTGCATCAAGGGTGGAACACTGCATCAAGTGTGAAACACTGCATCAAGAGTGGAACACTGCATCAAGCGTGAAACTCTACATCAAGTGTGGAACACTGCATCAAGTGTGGAGTGAGTGTGAAACACTGCATCAAGTGTGGGACACTGCATCAAGTGTGAAACACTGCATCAAGTGTCGAACACTGCATGAAGTGTTTAACACTACATCAAGTGTGGAACGCTGCAGCAAGTGTGAGACAAGATTAGAAGTGTGGAACATTAAAGTTAGCGTGGATCGATGAAGCTAGTGTGGAACACTTTAGCAAGTATTGAACAGTGCGTTTTCTCTATCAAATTGTGCAGTGTATGACTAGCAGCAGTTTAATTAATTTTTTTTTTCAGTACTACCGTTTACATCGTCATGTCAATATACAAAGTGAAACATTTTGGGAAAACTCAAGTGCAATTAATTTGACTTAATATTTAATGTTGTATAGAGGTTGAAAATTCACAAATATTCGCACTGCTTGTGCAACTTTTTCATATCAGTGACTACACTTTCATGTTAGCGCAATTAATGAGATATTCTCTCAATCAAAGTCAGTAATTACGGTGTTTGAACAGCAAGGAAAGAGAATCATTTACACCAGTGCATACATAGTTACATGGTTCTAGGTTAAAAGTCTGGGCTCACAATCTCTGACTACAGGAACCCTTCAAAAGTCACCTACGGTTACTAACCAAGAATCAAACGTGCCACGCACAAGCACAGGTAACACTTCTTTGGGTCCTCACATAGCAGGCTGAGACCACAGGCTGAGAGACCATATGTTGAGAGACCACAGGCTGAGAGACCATGGATTGAGAGACCAGAGGTTGAGAGAGCACAGGTTGAGAGACCACAGGTTGAGATAACAGGCTGAGAGATCACAGGCTGAGACACCACTTCGCATACGTCACACATCATTCAACTATTTTCAACAGAATATATAACCTCAGAAGAATGACCCGTACCTCGCAGGAGGTTACCTCCAACAGCTAAGAACCTGAGGCGTTTGTAGGGAGTTACTCCATGTGGGAAAATATCCAAGAAACCATTTTTGAAGTAATCAGAATACGAGGATAAATTGTCACTCACATCAGAGAAATAGCAGATTAAAGGTAGTCTTAATCATTGTCTGTATTAACTGCCTCCGTAAGCTTAGAATTCAAAACTGTTACCTGTTGATGAAATATTTTTCGCTGATTACTACTATAACAAAATGTCAGATATAAGTATCCTTTATCAAGTGCGGTTTCCAGGTCCCTGCCAGCTGATACCATGTGGATCCTGCTAGCTACAATACAAGAAACATAGAATTTAAATCAGGTAAATATTGGGTTCATGTCTCTGACAGTCTTGAGTTATTTGTTTCAAATTCTGTGTCCATTAAATTGATAAAATTTTGTATAAAGGATTGTGTATTTCAATTTAATGGAGAAAATTATGCTCAGAAACAAAATTACTTTGGGATTTCTTACCTAATAAGGCAATTCGGCTTAGGTATGTTAATGACGTTCTTTGTGTTTGGCCAACAAATGAAAATTTTCATACATTTCTCCATTTACTTAACACTTTACAGCCTTCTATCAACTTTACGGTAGAAGTGGTGAGAAATTGTATGTTACCATTCTTAGGATGCATGATCCTTAGGGATAGAAACATGTTTGGGTTTAGCATATACAGAAAACCCACCAATGTTTGTTCATATACTCATTATTACTCAACTGAATATGATAGAGTTAAACTAACATCATTCCACCCATCTTGCTACCCAGACCAACCCCATTCACCACACAACCTCCTTAACCACAAAGTAACCCCCACCCCAAATTTCCCTTTCACGGTCAGGCCAGTGTGTAGTCGAGAATGGCAGAGGAGAGACGGAATTTTGATGGTGCTGTTGGGATTTAAAAAACTTTATGAATTGTTTGCACCTCCGTGAAACATGTAGTGCTGCACGTGCTGAAAAAAAATGCATGTGAAGTAAAATTATCTAAACTCCTACTGAATTGCGATTTCACCTTATATATATATATA
>NC_092280.1:88800-178800 GCF_036320965.1 Panulirus ornatus | reverse complement strand
TATCGTCTCAGACAGGAGGATGCAAATCTATTCTTTGTAATAGTGGGTCAGGTATTTCCAACCCCTTGCATGGTATCTGCTTTGTTACGATTGTTTAGGAAGCTTTAGTTCCCTGGAAGGTGCGTGTAACGGATCGGTGTCAACCATAGTATGATGATGCTCTTTTTCTTGATTGATAAAGTTTTATTAATCAATACTTTCATGATATTTCAGTAAACACTGCAAGAAGAACGCCACTAGCCTGTGGTTTTCACAAGCAATATACTCTCCATAAAAAGCCTGCAACTATTAAGGTTCGTTCATATTCCCAGCTAAATTGTGTGAATATGGCAAATGATCAAGTAAGGTAATTAGGTAATGCAGTTTTATGGTATCAATTAATTTTGATCAGGTCCATTATTAATTTCACCTCATAAATTTATAAAAGATAATGGCTAAAGTAATTTATGAATTGTCATGTAAGTGACCCATGTTGCTGGTTTGGTTACTTCAATAGAAGAGAAGTTCGAGTAATAAATGGGTTGAAGATGGCGTCATTCCTGAGCTGAATATCACGTCATGTTTTTGGTGATGTCTCAGTTGAAGATAACGTCATCTTCATAGTTATGTCTTGGCTGTGATGTCATCTTTAAAATTACACAAAGGCTGAAGATGAAGCCATCTTTATATGATAATGAGAAAAGCATTCAGAAATTATCATTTATGTAAGAGGGACTTTCAAAGTGCGAAAAGCTACTCACCATGTAAGACCAAGCGGTAAGAGGAAAACATAAGTGTTTATTATTTCATGAACAGTAACATTATGCGACACATATAGAAGTGACTCAACATGACCAGAAAAGAAACATTCAAATGAACTTGCCACAAACCAAATGGCATACGTTGAGAAGCGAAACATCTGCAGACACTTAATGATTTGAAAACCTGTGGGTAGGAGAACCAGCCTGAGAACATTACATTGGTCTGAAGAGGATAGGGTGATAATAAAATGCTCTCTGAATACACACACACACACACACACACACATACACAGACACACACACACACACACACACACACACATACACACACACACACACACACACACACACACATACACACACACACACACACACACACACACACACACACACATACACACACACACACATACACGCGCGCGCACACACACACACACACACACACACACACACACACACACACACACACACACACACACGCACACACACATACACACACACACACATACACGCGCGCGCGCACACACACACACACACACACACACACACACACACACACACACACACACAAACACGCGCGAGCGAAGAACGTAAAGAATGATGAGAATACAAGACACTCCTTAGTTTGATGAAAATCAACATGAGTAAAGGGAAAATGATGAGAATGGGATGATGTACGGTAGATAAAGACCTCAATAAGAGTATTATGTAAGACGATGTAAATTGCTAGATTACTATCTATGAAAGATGGACATAGTAATCTCAATAGACAGTGTAGCCATCATGGCGTAGAGCTCCACCTCAGGAGTCATACTCTCTCCTGACAAATGCTTGAATGATATGCATGTAGTTACATGGATGAAGAAAACTGTTTACAGCCGAGCCCAAGTCACTGTTTTCGCAATTCTTTGCTTCATTTACACGTGGATAGTTGGCATTCATCCACAAACCCACGCCCTCTCCATCTCTGACAACACTTAACAAAACATAATGGACAACTTTTTTCTCTTTGTTTGTCTTACTCTTTTTCCGAATAAAAGAAAATCATGAGTGTGCAACCTGTTAAGATTTTTCTAGTGCCAGATAAGAGCGGTACCATTGGTCGAGGTCGGCTGGTTAATTTCCAGGGGCCCTCTTGACCTACATCAAGAAATGGGACCTACACCATTCTTCCCGTCACTGCTCCCAGACGGTGGGACGGAATCCTTTCCTATACTCTACTAAATCTTTATCTTCCCCAAGCTATGGTTGGATCGCTTCTACTCTAATACCTGTTGTACCAAACCAAGAAATCCTCCCTTTCTCTGAAACCCACTCCGCTTTCATTTATGCTCGGAGACACTATAAAGTTGCTCTTCGTAGAGTCACACAAACTTTTATGGAAAGAAAATGAAAACATTTCAATATTCCACTCTAAAAGTCATTATGTGGAGAAACCTGTAAAATACATTCCATAAAGCAAGGGTTGGCGGGTGTTCTGTTACAGATCCAATCAAGTCGTTACATCATTGTCGTGTAAGAAGGATCAGGCCGACGTTGGGTAGTTGAAGACTGTCAACAATAACACACTGTGGAAGAGCTTGTTTTCGGGAAGCAAGCAAACTATGCAGCATCAGCGTCCAGTGCACACTCTCAGTACTGTCAGGTCTGCCATAACACAGATCATCAGCAGGTAGTGACTGCCTAGGCTGCAGCATGAGTGGATCAGGTGAGCGCTCGGCCAGCCTGAATGATGAACCATTATGCTGCTGAGCAATATTGGATCCTGGTTATATAACAAGACCATAAAGATTATTTACATGCAGTGCGCTGCCTGATAATAACCAGTAATGACGATATCATAGAGTGCTCCACGACTGTGACCTGCCACGATAGTAATGGCCAAATATATCATGACATCGTTTACACTTGCCTATTATCTAGACGAAGAACCAACATATAGAACGTTGTTAGTGTGCTATTCCAACGTTTATCCTTATCAAAACAAAGCATATTATGGCGATAATGATACTTCCACGACATATTGTGAACGGAGCAGTAGTATTCAGGAAAGTGTCCTGCGACATATTGTGAACAGAGCAGCATTATGCATGAAAGTGTCGTGCGATATACTGTGAACGGAGCAGCATTATGCATGAAAGTGTCGTGCGACATATTGTGAACAGAGCAGCATTTTGCATGAAAGTGTCGTGCGATGTACTGTGAACAGAGCGGCGGTATGAATGAAAGTATTGTACGACATGTTGTGGCTTTTTCTTATCCTACGGGGAAGTGAGTAGTCAAAGTATGTTTAGCAGTCCATTGGCCTCGTTGGGCAGTTAATGTCTAGATTAATAGGTTTTACTTAAACCATGGCTATGGGCCCCCTTGGTAATTTCATCTGAACATCATCAGTTATCAGATGATAATCTCTCATAAGTTTTACTGGCAATAATATTAACATTAACAATATCATTTTTTTATCTTTTTCAAGCCAATATATATATATATATATATATATATATATATATATATATATATATATATATATATATATATATATATATATATATATATATATATATTTATATATATATATATATATATATATATATATATATATATATATATATATATATATATATATATATATATAAGTCTGTGTTGCTTGATGTATTGGTGTCTACTCTTATTTTTGTTAAACAACGGGTTGGATATGATGACCTTCCGACCACCGTCGAGGACCACGTCACCCTCACTCGTCTACTGACATCGCAAGAGGGAGGGAGGAAGCCGTCATGACAGCACTCGTCTTGCCTCAAGGAGGATTGTACCTCCTTCACGTGTAAGTTTGGTAGTGGGGTAAACCTTCGTCGGGTCAAGGAGGGTGGCACGTCCTTCACGTGTATGAAAAACATCGCAAAAAATTAGTATGTCAAGGTCTGAAATTTGCGCTTCTTTGTATATGTTTCTTGCTGCTGAGCTCTGCCGCCATTTTTAGTCTTCTCTGTCGGTTCTAAAGACGGATGTGTTTTTACGCTCTGTATTTCCAGTCTGTGTTGCCTGATGTCTTGGTATCTACTCTTCTTTTTGGTAAGTCAGACTTTCCTTAGCACTAAGGCAATGTTTGTGCATTTTTCCTTGACAAGTGGGGCTTGCTTGAGCTTTTATTCGACGTATCAATACGTAGGAAGGATTACACAGCTCCTAGCTAGGACGCCATTTTTGTTTCGTTTAGAATGCCATGATCAACACTCTTCTTTCAGCCCTCCTATCTTCCGTTAACCTTCACTGCTTTCTTTGGATTATTCACTTATATTCAAATTTTGTGTGTGTTTATTGAACATATGCGAAGTGCTGCGTCTGGTAGACATACATATTTATTGCTTTTTAAGTGTGCAACAGCGCTTATAGGGGTGTTTTTCACTTGAAGTGTTTACAAGGAAGTGATTTTTACTTAGGGCAATGCGTTCTTATGTTTCAATTGTGCTCAGGGCTGGGATCAAAGTAAAGTGTATTATCTTCAGTGGCTCACTCTGATTATTCTTAGAGACCATCCCCCCAGCTGTCGCAAAGGCGCGGACACTGTTGCTTCGTTGTCAGCGAACTTCATTGGTTCGTGGGTTCTGAAACTTAATTCTACCGTTCTAATTTACCTTTCGAAGGGGTCAAAATTGGCAGCTAGCCTCTTGAGAGCCCGAACAACAAGCTCTTTTTATTTTGTGGGCCAGTAACCAGTGTTAAGAGGGAGGGTTTCCTCTAGTGCGTCTGCCTAGTTCATAGTTAGACAAAGCTAATGAGATTCGCTGACCCTTGCGTTCTGCTTGGCGTTCAAACCTTAGAATTGGGCTTCGCAAATTCTGGTAAATATTGGGTTCTTTGCTGTTTTATGATTTGCCAATTTTAGGTGCTTGGAGCCTTAGTTGTGTAAAACGCTTCAATTCTCTAAGACTTTCAAAACGGCAAGTTTTGAACATTGAGGCCAATAAAACATCGTTATGATAGTCTCACTAATAAAACTTTGCATATATGGAGTTTAGCTAAATAAAATAAGAATTCCAAAGGATCAACATGCTCGAATACGTCAGTTAGGCAAGATATCACTGCTCCGAAGCGGTGGTAGCCATAACTACATGCGCAGCGACATTGCGCAGGACATGTGCAATCGTTGGTGTTCCGACTCTGTCGCGTGCCAGCTACTAACATGTTCGGAGATGTAGTCGTTCTTTCAGAGCTAGTTGTTACTGCTCTTCCCTGCGTTGTCGCTACCCTTGCTTTGTTTTGAAGGGTTTTGAAATTTGTTCAATATATTTCATGATGTATTGAATGTCGAACCTCACACAACGCATAAGTGTGATACGAACGAAGAGTCGTCACTGAAGAGAAATTGATGATTTCGGTATCGGCCAACTTTATCGCTGACGAGTGATGGAGTGTATCAATATCCTGCTTACGAGAAGGACAGGCAGGAGTGTTCATGCAAATATCGTATTATAACGGGGAAATCGTGTGGCATAATTGTAACCTATTTGCAGAATTGATATCACCAGTGTTGTTAAAAATATATCTTGCTGCTCAGATACTTGACCGTACTACTGCAGCACTTGGTTCAGTGGTTTGCATTAACCACTTGCAGCCTTCATCTACCTCAGCTTTATAGATATCACACCCTCTCCAACTGAAATGTCCGAGGTACATTTTGATTGTTAGGATAATGAATGAGGATGAATGTCACAAGTCGATCATCGTGGAAGTTGATGGTTTGGAAATAAGATTTTTTTTTCATCTGCGAAGGATAATGACTCTATAATTGTATACATGTACCACAAATATAGAAAAGAAAAAAACATTGTTCTGCTAGCCTTCAGCATAAAATTACGGGTATATATAAAGGTATGGGTAACTTCGGTAGACTTACTGTACCACAAAAGTAATAATGGTTTATATCCCTGGGGATAGGGGTGAAAGAATACTTCCCACGTATTCCTCGCGTGTCGTAGAAGGCGACTAGAGGGGACGGGAGCGGGGGGCCAGAAATCCTCCCCTCCTTGTATTAACTTTCTAAAATGGGAAACAGAAGAAGGAGTCACGCGGGGAGTGCTCATCCTCCTCGAAGGCTCAGAGTGGGGTGCCTAAATGTGTGTGGATGTAACCAAGATGTGAAAAAAGGAGAGATAGGTAGTATGTTTGAGGAAAGGAACCTGGATGTTTTGGCTCTGAGTGAAACGAAGCTCAAGGGTAAAGGGGAAGAGTGGTTTGGGAATGTCTGGGGAGTAAAGTCAGGGGTTAGTGAGAGGACAAGAGCAAGGGAAGGAGTAGCAATACTCCTGAAACAGGAGTTGTGGGAGTATGTGATAGAGTGTAAGAAAGTAAATTCTCGATTAATATGGGTAAAACTGAAAGTTGATGGAGAGAGGTGGGTGATTATTGGTGCATATGCACCTGGGCATGAGAAGAAAGATCAAGAGAGGCAAGTGTTTTGGGAGCAGCTGAATGAGTGTGTTAGTGGTTTTGATGCACGAGACCGGGTTATAGTGATGGGTGATTTGAATGCAAAGGTGAGAAATGTGGCAGTTGAGGGAATAATTGGTATACATGGGGTGTTCAGTGTTGTAAATGGAAATGGTGAAGAGCTTGTAGATTTATGTGCTGAAAAAGGACTGATGATTGGGAATACCTGGTTTAAAAAGCGAGATATACATAAGTATACTTATGTAAGTAGGAGAGATGGCCAGAGAGCGTTATTGGATTACGTGTTAATTGACAGGCGTGCGAAAGCGAGACTTTTGGATGTTAATGTGCTGAGAGGTGCAACTGGAGGGATGTCTGATCATTATCTTGTGGAGGCTAAGGTGAAGATTTGTATGGGTTTTCAGAAAAGAAGAGTGAATGTTGGGGTGAAGAGGGTGGTGAGAGTAAGTGAGCTTGAGAAGGAGACCTGTGTGAGGAAGTACCAGGAGAGACTGAGTACAGAATGGAAAAAGGTGAGAACAATGGAAGTAAGGGGAGTGGGGGAGGAATGGGATGTATTTAGGGAATCAGTGATGGATTGCGCAAAAGATGCTTGTGGCATGAGAAGAGTGGGAGGTGGGTTGATTAGAAAGAGTAGTGAGTGGTGGGATGAAGAAGTAAGAGTATTAGTGAAAGAGAAGAGAGGGGCATTTGGACGATTTTTGCAGGGAAAAAATGCAATTGAGTGGGAGATGTACAAAAGAAAGAGACAGGAGGTCAAGAGAAAGGTGCAAGAGGTGAAAAAAAGGGCAAATGAGAGTTGGGGTGAGAGAGTATCATTAAATTTTAGGGAGAATAAAAAGATGTTCTGGAAGGAGGTAAATAAAGTGCGTAAGACAAGGGAGCAAATGGGAACTTCAGTGAAGGGCGCAAATGGGGAGGTGATAACAAGTAGTGGTGATGTGAGAAGGAGATGGAGTGAGTATTTTGAAGGTTTGTTGAATGTGTTTGATGATAGAGTGGCAGATATAGGGTGTTTTGGTCGAGGTGGCGAGCAAAGTGAGAGGGTTAGGGAAAATGATTTGGTAAACAGAGAAGAGGTAGTGAAAGCTTTGCGGAAGATGAAAGCCGGCAAGGCAGCAGGTTTGGATGGTATTGCAGTGGAATTTATTAAAAAAGGGGGTGACTGTATTGTTGACTGGTTGGTAAGGTTATTTAATGTATGTATGACTCATGGTGAGGTGCCTGAGGATTGGCGGAATGCGTGCATAGTGCCATTGTACAAAGGCAAAGGGGATAAGAGTGAGTGCTCAAATTACAGAGGTATAAGTTTGTTGAGTATTCCTGGTAAATTATATGGGAGGGTATTGATTGAGAGGGTGAAGGCATGTACAGAGCATCAGATTGGGGAAGAGCAGTGTGGTTTCAGAAGTGGTAGAGGATGTGTGGATCAGGTGTTTGCTTTGAAGAATGTATGTGAGAAATACTTAGAAAAGCAAATGGATTTGTATGTAGCATTTATGGATCTGGAGAAGGCATATGATAGAGTTGATAGAGATGCTCTGTGGAAGGTATTAAGAATATATTGTGTGGGAGGCAAGTTGTTAGAAGCAGTGAAAAGTTTTTATCGAGGATGTAAGGCATGTGTACGTGTAGGAAGAGAGGAAAGTGATTGGTTCTCAGTGAATGTAGGTTTGCGGCAGGGGTGTGTGATGTCTCCATGGTTGTTTAATTTGTTTATGGATGGGGTTGTTAGGGAGGTAAATGCAAGAGTTTTGGAAAGAGGGGCAAGTATGAAGTCTGTTGGGGATGAGAGAGCTTGGGAAGTGAGTCAGTTGTTGTTCGCTGATGATACAGCGCTGGTGGCTGATTCATGTGAGAAACTGCAGAAGCTGGTGACTGAGTTTGGTAAAGTGTGTGGAAGAAGAAAGTTAAGAGTAAATGTGAATAAGAGCAAGGTTATTAGGTACAGTAGGGTTGAGGGTCAAGTCAATTGGGAGGTGAGTTTGAATGGAGAAAAACTGGAGGAAGTGAAGTGTTTTAGATATCTGGGAGTGGATCTGGCAGCGGATGGAACCATGGAAGCGGAAGTGGATCATAGGGTGGGGGAGGGGGCGAAAATTCTGGGGGCCTTGAAGAATGTTTGGAAGTCGAGAACATTATCTCGGAAAGCAAAAATGGGTATGTTTGAAGGAATAGTGGTTCCAACAATGTTGTATGGCTGCAAGGCGTGGGCTATGGATAGAGTTGTGCGCAGGAGGATGGATGTGCTGGAAATGAGATGTTTGAGGACAATGTGTGGTGTGAGGTGGTTTGATCGAGTGAGTAACGTAAGGGTAAGAGAGATGTGTGGAAATAAAAAGAGCGTGGTTGAGAGAGCAGAAGAGGGTGTTTTGAAGTGGTTTGGGCACATGGAGAGGATGAGTGAGGAAAGATTGACCATGAGGATATATGTGTCGGAGGTGGAGGGAACGAGGAGAAGATGGAGACCAAATTGGAGGTGGAAAGATGGAGTGAAAAAGATTTTGTGTGATCGGGGCCTGAACATACAGGAGGGTGAAAGGAGGGCAAGGAATAGAGTGAATTGGAGCGATGTGGTATACCGGGGTTGACGTGCGGTCAGTGGATTGAATCAAGGCATGTGAAGCGTCTGGGGTAAGCTATGGAAAGCTGTGTAGGTATGTATACTTGCGTGTGTGGACGTATGTATATACATGTGTATGGGGGGGGTTGGGCCATTTCTTTCGTCTGTTTCCTTGCGCTACCTCGCAAACGCGGGAGACAGCGACAAAGTATAATAAATAAATAAAATAAATATATATATATATATATATATATATATATATATATATATATATATATATATATATATATATATATATATATATATATATATAATGAGGTGCAACTGGAGGATTGTCTGATCATTATGTTGTGGGGGCGAAGGTGAAGATTTATAGAGGTTTTCAGAAAAGAAGAGAGAATGTTGGGGTGAAGAGAGTGGTGAGAGTAAGTGAGCTTTGGAAGGAGACTTGTGTGAGGAAGTACCAGAAGAGACTGAGTACAGAATGGAAAAAGGTGAGAGCAAAGGACGTAAGGGGAGTGGGGGAGAAATAGAATGTATTTAGTGAATCAGTGATGGATTGCGCAATAGATGCTTGTGGGATGAGAAGCATGGGGGGGAGTGGGCAGATTAGAAAGAGTAGTGAGTGGTGGGATGAAGAAGTAAGATTATTAGTGAAAGAGAAGAGAGAGGCATTTGGACGATTTTTGGTGGGAAAAATGCAAATGACTGGGAGATGTATAAAAGAAAGAGGCAGGAGGTCAAGAGAAAGGTGCAAGAGGTGAAAAAGAGGGCAAATGAGAGTTAGGGTGAGAGAGTATCATTAGATTTTAGGGAGAATAAAAAGATGTTTTGGAAGAAGGTAAATAAAGTGCGTAAGACAAGGGAAGAAATGGGAACATCAGTGAAGGGGGCAAATGGGGAGGTGATAACAAGTAGTGGTGATGTGAGAAGGAGATGGAGTGAGTATTTTGAAGGTTTGTTGAATGTGTTTGATGATAAAGTGGCAGTTATAGGGTGTTTTGGTCGAGGTGTTGTGCAAAATAAGAGGCTTAGGGAGAATGATTTGGTAAACAGAAAAGAGGTAGTAAAAGCTTTGCGGAAGATGAAAGCCGGAAAGGCAGCGGGTTTGGATGGTATTGCAGTGGAATCTATTCAAAAAGGGGTGACTGTATTGTTGACTGGTTGGTAAGGTTATTTAATGTATGTATGACTCATGGTGAGGTGCCTGAGGATTGGCGGAATGCTTGCATAGTGCCATTGTAAAAAGGCAAAGGGAATGAAAGTGAGTGCTCAAATTACAGAGGAATAAGTTTGTTGATTATTGCTGAAAAATTCTATTTGAGGATATTGATTGAGAGGGTGAAGGCATGTACAGAGCATCAGATTGGGGAAGAGCAGTGTGGTTTCAGAAGTGGTAGAGGATGTGTGGATCAGGTGTTTGCTTTGAAGAATGTATGTAAGAAGTACTTAGAAAAGCAAATGGATCTGTATGTAACATTTATGGATCTGGAGAAGGCATATGATAGAGTTGATAAAGATGCCCTGTGGAAGGTATTAAGAATATATGGTGTGGGAGGCAAGTTGCTAGAAACAGCGAAAAGTTTTTATCGTGGGTATAAGGCATGTGTACGTGTAGGAAAAGGAAAGTGATTGGTTCTCAGTGATTGTTGGTTTGCGGCAGGGGTGTGTGATGTCTCCATGGTTGTTTAATTTGTTTATGGATTGGGTTGTTAGGGAGGTGAATGCAAGAGTTTTGGAAATAGGGGCAAGTATGCAGTATGCTGTGGATGAGAGACCTTGGGAAGTAAGTCAATTGTTGTTCACTGATGATACAGCGCTGGTGGCTGATTCGTGTGAGAACTGCTGAAGCTGGTGGCTGAGTTTGGTAAAGTGTGTGAAAGAAGAAAGCTGAGAGTAAATGTGAATAAGAGCAAGGTTATTAGGTACAGAAAGGTTGAGAGACAAGTCAGTTGGGAGGTAAGTTTGAGTGGAGAAAAACTGGAGGAAGTGAAGTGTTTTAGATATATTATAGTGGATTTGGCATCGGATGGAACCATGGAAGCGGAAGTGAATCATAGGATGGGGGAGGGGGCGAAAGTTCTGGGAGCGATGAAGAATGTGTGGAAGTCGAGAACATTATATCGGAAAGCAAAAATTGGTATGTTTAAAGGAATAGTGGTTCCAACAATGTTATATGGTTGCGAGGCGTGGGCTATAGGAAGAGTTGTGCGGAGGATGGTGGATGTGCAGGAAATGAGATGTTTGAGGACAATATGTGGTGTGAGGTGGTTTGATCGAGTAAGTAATAATAGGGTAATAAATAGTGGTAAAAAAAAGAGTGTGGTTGAGAGAGCAGATGAGGGTGTTTTGAAGTGGTTTGGTCACATGGAGAGAATGAGTGAGGAAAGATTGACCAAGATATATGTGTCAGAGGTGGAGGGAATGAGGAGAAGTGAGAGACCAAATTGGAGGTGGAAAGATTGAGTGAAAAAGATTTTGAGTGATCGGGGCCTGAACATGCAGGAGGGTGAAAGGCGTGCAAGGAATAGAGTGAATTGGGACGATTTGATATACCGGGGTCGACGTGCAGTCAATGGATTGAACCAGGGCATGTGAAGCGTCTGGGGTACACCATAGAAAGTTCTGTGGGGCCTGGATGTGGAAAGAAAGCTGTGATTTCGGTGCATTATTACATAACAGCTAGAGACTGAGTGTGAACGAATGTGGCCTTTGTTGTCTTTTCCTAGCATTACCTCGCACACATGCGGGGGGAGGGGGTTGTTGTTTCATGTGTGGCGGGGTGGCGATGGGAATGAATAAAGGGAGACAGTATGAATTATGTACATGTGTATATATGTATATGTCTGTGTGTATATATATGTATACGTTGAGATGTATAGGTATGTATATTTGCGTGTGAGTACGTGTATGTATATACATGTGTATGTGGGTGCGTTGGGCCATTCTTTTATATATATATATATATATATATATATATATATATATATATATATATATATATATATATATTTTTTTTTTATACTTTGTCGCTGTCTCCCGCGTTTGCGAGGTAGCGCAAGGAAACAGACGAAAGAAATGGCCCCCCCCCCCATACACATGTATATACATACGTCCACACACGCAAATATACATACCTACACAGCTTTCCATGGTTTACCCCAGACGCTTCACATGCCTTGATTCAATCCACTGACAGCACGTCAACCCCGGTATACCACATCGCTCCAATTCACTCTATTCCTTGCCCTCCTTTCACCCTCCTGCATGTTCAGGCCCCGATCACACAAAATCTTTTTCACTCCATCTTTCCACCTCCAATTTGGTCTCCCTCTTCTCCTCGTTCCCTCCACCTCCGACACATATATCCTCTTGGTCAATCTTTCCTCACTCATTCTCTCCATGTGCCCAAACCACTTCAAAACACCCTCTTCTGCTCTCTCAACCACGCTCTTTTTATTTCCACACATCTCTCTTACCCTTACGTTACTCACTCGATCAAACCACCTCACACCACACATTGTCCTCAAACATCTCATTTCCAGCACATCCATCCTCCTGCGCACAACTCTATCCATAGCCCACGCCTCGCAACCATACAACATTGTTGGAACCACTATTCCTTCAAACATACCCATTTTTGCTTTCCGAGATAATGTTCTCGACTTCCACACATTCTTCAAGGCCCCCAGAATTTTCGCCCCCTCCCCCACCCTATGATCCACTTCCGCTTCCATGGTTCCATCCGCTGCCAGATCCACTCCCAGATATCTAAAACACTTCACTTCCTCCAGTTTTTCTCCATTCAAACTCACCTCCCAATTGACTTGACCCTCAACCCTACTGTACCTAATAACCTTGCTCTTATTCACATTTACTCTTAACTTTCTTCTTCCACACACTTTACCAAACTCAGTCACCAGCTTCTGCAGTTTCTCACATGAATCAGCCACCAGCGCTGTATCATCAGCGAACAACAACTGACTCACTTCCCAAGCTCTCTCATCCCCAACAGACTTCATACTTGCCCCTCTTTCCAAAACTCTTGCATTTACCTCCCTAACAACCCCATCCATAAACAAATTGAACAACCATGGAGACATCACACACCCCTGCCGCAAACCTACATTCACTGAGAACCAATCACTTTCCTCTCTTCCTACACGTACACATGCCTTACATCCTCGATAAAAACTTTTCACTGCTTCTTACAACTTTCCTCCCACACCATATATTCTTAATACCTTCCACAGAGCATCTCTATCAACTCTATCATATGCCTTCTCCAGATCCATAAATGCTACATACAAATCCATTTGCTTTTCTAAGTATTTCTCACATACATTCTTCAAAGCAAACACCTGATCCACACATCCTCTACCACTTCTGAAACCACACTGCTCTTCCCCAATCTGATGCTCTGTACATGCCTTCACCCTCTCAATCAATACCCTCCCATATAATTTACCAGGAATACTCAACAGACTTATACCTCTGTAATTTGAGCACTCACTCTTATCCCCTTTGCCTTTGTACAATGGCACTATGCACGCATTCCGCCAATCCTCAGGCACCTCACCATGAGTCATACATACATTAAATAACCTTACCAACCAGTCAACAATACAGTCACCCCCTTTTTTAATAAATTCCACTGCAATACCATCCAAACCTGCTGCCTTGCCGGCTTTCATCTTCCGCAAAGCTTTCACTACCTCTTCTCTGTTTACCAAATCATTTTCCCTAACCCTCTCACTTTGCACACCACCTCGACCAAAACACCCTATATCTGCCACTCTATCATCAAACACATTCAACAAACCTTCAAAATACTCACTCCATCTCCTTCTCACATCACCACTACTTGTTATCACCTCCCCATTTGCGCCCTTCACTGAAGTTCCCATTTGCTCCCTTGTCTTACGCACTTTATTTACCTCCTTCCAGAACATCTTTTTATTCTCCCTAAAATTTAATGATACTCTCTCACCCCAACTCTCATTTGCCCTTTTTTTTCACCTCTTGCACCTTTCTCTTGACCTCCTGTCTCTTTCTTTTATACATCTCCCACTCAATTGCATTTTTTCCCTGCAAAAATCGTCCAAATGCCTCTCTCTTCTCTTTCACTAATACTCTTACTTCTTCATCCCACCACTCACTACCCTTTCTAATCAACCCACCTCCCACTCTTCTCATGCCACAAGCATCTTTTGCGCACTCCATCACTGATTCCCTAAATACATCCCATTCCTCCCCCACTCCCCTTGCTTCCATTGTTCTCACCTTTTTCCATTCTGTACTCAGTCTCTCCTGGTACTTCCTCACACAGGTCTCCTTCTCAAGCTCACTTACTCTCACCACCCTCTTCACCCCAACATTCACTCTTCTTTTCTGAAAACCCATACAAATCTTCACCTTAGCCTCCACAAGATAATGATCAGACATCCCTCCAGTTGCACCTCTCAGCACATTAACATCCAAAAGTCTCTCTTTCGCACGCCTGTCAATTAACACGTAATCCAATAACGCTCTCTGGCCATCTCACCTACTTACATAAGTATACTTATGTATATCTCGCTTTTTAAACCAGGTATTCCCAATCATCAGTCCTTTTTCAGCACATAAATCTACAAGCTCTTCACCATTTCCATTATTGGTGCATATGCACCTGGGCATGAGAAGAAAGATCAAGAGAGGCAAGTGTTTTGGGAGCAGATGAATGAGTGTGTTAGTGGTTTTGATGCACGAGACCGGGTTATAGTGATGGGTGATTTGAATGCAAAGGTGAGTAATGTGGCAGTTGAGGGAATAATTGGTATACATGGGGTGTTCAGTGTTGTAAATATATATATATATATATATATATATATATATATATATATATATATATATATATATATATATATATATATATATATATATTTATATATATATATATATATATATATATATATATATATATATATATATATATATACATATATATATATATATATATTATTATTATTATTATTTTGCTTTGTCGCTGTCTCCCGCATTTGCGAGGTAGCTCAAGGAAACAGACGAAAGAAATGGCCCAACCCACCCCAATACACATGTATATACATACACGTCCTCACACGCAAATATACATACCCATACATCTCAATGTACACATATATATACACACACAGACACATACATATATACACATGCACACAATTCACAATGTCTGCCTTTATTCATTCCCATCGCCACCTCGCTACACATGGAATAACATCCCCCTTCCCCCCTCATGTGTGCGAGGTAGCGCTAGGAAAAGACAACAAAGACCACATTCGTTCACACTCAGTCTCTAGCTGTCATGCAAGAATGCCCGAAACCACAGCTCCCTTTCCACTTCCAGGCCCCACAGAACTTTCCATGTTTTACCCCAGACGCTTCACATGCCCTGATTCAATCCATTGACAGCACGTCGACCCCGGTATACCACATCGATCCAATTGACTCTATTCCTTGCCCGCCTTTCACCCTCCTGCATGTTCAGGCCCCGATCACTCAAAATCTTTTTCACTCTATCTTTCCACCTCCAATTTCGTCTCCCACTTCTCCTCGTTCCCTCCACCTCCGACACATATATCCTCTTGGTCAATCTTTCCTCACTCATTCTCTCCATGTGCCCAAACCATTTCAAAACACCCTCTTCTGCTCTCTCAACCGCGCTCTTTTTATTTCCACACATCTCTCTTACCCTTACGTTACTTACTCGATCAAACCACCTCACACCACACATTGTCCTCAAACATCTCATTTCCTGCACATCCACCATCCTTGCGCACAACTCTATCCATAGCCCACGCATCGCAACCATACAACATTGTTGGAACCACTATTCCTTCAAACATAACCATTTTTGCTTTCCGAGATAATGTTCTCGACTTCCACACATTCTTCAAGGCTCCCCGGATTTTCCCCCCCTCCTCCACCCTATGATTCACTTCCGCTTCCATGGTTCCATCCGCTGCCAGATCCACTCCCAGATATCTAAATCACTCTACTTCCTCCAGTTTTTCTCCATTCAAACTTACCTCCCAATTGACTTGACCCTCAACCCTACTGTACCTAATAACCTTGCTCTTATTCACATTTACTCTTAACTTTCTTCTTTCACACACTTTACCAAACTCAGTCACCAGCTTCTGCAGTTTCTCACATGAATCAGCCACCAGCTGAAATATATATATATATATATATATATATATATATATATATATATATATATATATATATATATATATATATATATATATGGAGGACAGCAAATGTCGTTCCCATTTCTAAGGAAGGGGATAGATCCATTGCCTCTTATTATCGTCTTATCAGCCTGACATTTATTATGAGGAAATTTCTCGAATCAATTATAGTGGACAAAATGCGGGAACACTAGGAGAATCATATCTCATTAGGGATTCTCAACATGGGTTTACAAAAGGGAAGTCATGTCTCAGTGACCTTCACTCCTTTAATAAAGTATTCGAAACAGTTGATCAGAGGAGGAGTTATGTTATTGTGTGCTTAGACTTAATTAAGACTTTTAACAGAGTACCTCACGAGCATCTGCTGAGAAAAATAGCGACACACGGCATCGGGGGTTGTGAATTTGATTGGATTAGGGCGTGGCTCACTGACAGAAAACAGAGGGTATGCATCAACGGAGTTACATCGGACTGAGGCAATGTAGCCGGTGGTGTTCCTCAGGTGTCGTTATACATATTAACGATTTTGATATGGGAATAAATAGCGACTTAGGTAAATTTGCCGATGATGCAAAATTAGGATCCGTAATTGACATAGGAGAAAAGTCAGTGAATTTGCAGAGAGACTTAGATTATCAGAATGGGCGGGTACATGGAAAATAGAATTAAACATAAAAGTATGCAGAACACTTAGTGTGGGTAAAGACAGGAACACTTAACATAAACTGGACAGTATCACTATTTGTAAAACAGAATGTGAAAGCGAGTCAGGAGTACTGGTGAGCAAGGATCATAAGCCGCGGAAACAATGTATCAAAGTGTGTAATAAGGCTAATAGGATGTTAGGATTCCTTAATGCACTGTCAGCTATAAATCTCTTAGAGTATCATTGCAACTTTATCTTGCGCTGGTCAGACCACATTTGGATTATACGGTACAGTTTTGGGCTCCATACTATGCAACTGATATAGATTGTTTAGAGAGAGTACAAAGGCGAATGACAAAAATGATCCCTGGAATTAGAAACCTCACTTATGAAGAAAGGTTAAAAGACTGGATTTGCACTCAAGAAGAGGAGGGCTAGAGGGGATATAAATAAAGTTTTTAAATGGATGAATGACATTGATAAAGGTAACATGAATAACGTTAGAATGGCGCCATCAGATAGGACAAGAAATAATGGATTTGAATTAGAAAAAATAGATTCAGGTCGGATGTGGGTAATTATTGGTTCTGGAAAAGGGTAATAGATTTATACAACCAAGTTCAAGTACCAAATACAATAAAATCTATCAGATTATTTCTTTCACTAAACGAGAAGCAGCCATTTTTGATAGCTTTTACAGTTACCCATTAGCAATCAAGAACGATTGTTAACTTAACTCCATATAGCTTTTCCCATAAATTTCTTATTCTACTCAATCCCGGCTTCTCATTCCTTTTTTTATATATTTCTTTTCTTGAACAAATGACCCGAAAATAACAGGTACTTCTCATCTTTGCGCCATTATGAATGGCCCTCTGTCTCATCTCTATGTCGGTGTGAATACCTCCTCTGCCTCACATCACTTTTGTTTCTACGCTTCAGTTGAGTGTGTGTTGAACACTGCAACAGGTATCTGTGTCAACAGTTTCCCAGGGTTGGTGCTGCTCCAATGTCCATCCCATCAACGTAAGAGGATTTGTTATTCACTTTTAGGTCAACAGTTAAAATCCAATATAATTCGTACTAGTTAATTTGTTTGGCAACGTGTTGAATATATTCTAACAAGTTTATCCCATGGTATGTTTTTCCAAACGAAATCGTAATGGAATGGAGTGCAAGAAAGAACTAACTGGTTCGGTGTGCTAAGATGGTTACAAATACTTATTCTTTTACTTTTATATATATTGTAATGGACTATTTATACAATGTATGGATGGGATGATAACCCAAATGTTTTCACATTTGTAGTGCCATGAACACTGGACACACTTAGCATGTTCCGGCAGAGGAATTTATTTGTATCAACACCACGTTTGTTTTTTATGTTAATTATGGGAGACCATCCAAAGGAATGCTGAACGAGTATCTTCCCAAGAAGTATGACTGACTGTAGTAGACATTTTCATACTGCGATATCGCAAGAACACGGTGGCAAATACTCTGGAGGTAAGGTTAAGAAAGAAATGTAAGAAACATACGAGAAGGTTGACTCGGGCCTAAATCTGAAAACAAACTTTGTGATCCCTCTGGAGATATGATACGTGCTGTCTTGATACACATCAGTACCCTTGCTTCTAAAATCAGTCGCGGCAAAAGTTGAAGATGATTTTCAGCTCCTCAGACGAGTATGTTTTGTTAATCATATAGAAAATTGTGAGCCCGATACAAGATTTCTTACGAAACTACCACCACTTGGTAACAACACAACGCTGAAAGTTAAAACCACCAAACGTTGGGTGAAAGTGTGTAGTCTGATGCAAAGTCTGATGTAAGTCTGTTTTGTGAACTACTAGAGTTTGATATCAAGCTGCCCGTCC
The DNA here is from genome assembly GCF_036320965.1 of Panulirus ornatus. Taxonomy (NCBI): domain Eukaryota; kingdom Metazoa; phylum Arthropoda; class Malacostraca; order Decapoda; family Palinuridae; genus Panulirus; species Panulirus ornatus. The sequence goes on along the minus strand of NC_092280.1, from coordinate 160,288 downwards.
GCAACAATTATACAATGTCTAGACGCAGCAGCAGGTCAGTGATGATAAGTGACATCTTTCTTATATCCTGTGAGACCTTGGAAACACCGTGCTAAAGATTCGTATATCTTCTCGTATATCTTCTCGTATATTTCTCCTCAACAGAACAAAGTAAAGCAAACGGGAGTTATTAAACATTAACTCTACAACTCCATCATCTTCACGAGTGCTTCCAAGCTCTTCCACAAAGAGATCAGGGCAAACACGCGTTTCATCTGAGTCTTCATGAATTCTTTTGAAATTTCATGGCTGTGTTAGGACGTGAGATTTAACTTTTATCGCCTCTAGTATTTTGTCTGAAGGACCGCCACTTAATAAACAATTCTCATTATGGTTTTCGACGACATCGATCATGTATGACAAACCTGCTCGATCTATTTTCATAGAATGATTAATCAACATGTATGATGAAAGTTAAATAGTCGGCCATCCAATTAGATTTTCAAATGACATTTGATAAAGTCCATCAAAGGTTATTAGTAAGACTTAAGTCACATGGTACAAATGAGGTTGTATTAGGATGGTAAGGAAATTGGTTGACTGGCCGTAAATAGAATGGCAATTACTGGCCAAGCCTATGAATGTTTACGCGTAACAAGCGGTGTAACACAAGGATCAGTCTTGAGATCGGTTCTCTTTCTTGTATATATCATTAACGATATTGAATTTGGGCTTCATTCAAAGATCTCTAAATCTGTAGCTGATACTAGGTTGGAAAATAGATATACAACATAAACTGAATGTCTGCAGCTTTGAATTGACATACATAAACTGACATACATAAAGGTGGAAAATGAATTTGCAATGCTCATATGTGCAAACTTTTACATATCGGTAGTAAAAATTAAATGACAAGCTAGATTATGATTTCTGTTGAGCTATAAAAGGTTAATGAGAAAAAGGACTTGGGTGGAATAATCTCTAGTTACTTAAAGCCAGGTAAGTGTAAAGAAGCAGTGAAAAGTGTGAACAAATTTCTTAGAGTCATTGGCAGGACTTTCGAATTTAAGTCTCGGGAAATTATCCTCTCTCTTTTCAACTCACTGGTGCCACCCTATCTTGAAGAATGTGTTCAGTTTTGCTCACTCTTCTTGAAGAAAGACATAGAGAGAATGAAGAGAGTACGGAGGCGAGCTACTAAGGTGATTCCTGGCTTGAGAAACAAATTATATGAAGACCGACTAAACTAATTCCATCTATTTAGTGTGGAAAAGAAAAGATTAAAAGGTGATCTAAAACAAGTTTTCAGAACCATTAAAGGCTTCCATAATGTCGATCGAACGAGCTACTGAAGGGCAGATTCGTCTGATTTTACTCATAATAATGGATATAAATATGTGAACAAATGTTTTTCCTCAAATGAAGTGAGGTACTTTTTGTTCAACAGGATTGCTAACTTTTGGAATGATATGCCAGTTGGAATAGTTGCAAACAGTACCATAGATACGTCTTAGAAGAGACTTAATAAATGATTGGCTTCAAATCTACGACCAAAATTTTTTGCACCTCCTTAACTACGCAGTAAGTTTACAGATCTTCTTTCAAAAATCTGTTCGTATTTCTTCTCCTACCAAATCTATTTATGACTTTCTGTTCTCTTTCACCCTCACAAACAGCTTCGTTAGGACCCAATAGTCTGTTGTGTGAGTTTAATTGTACTCAGCTGTTAAGCTCTCAGGAAGACATTTATTTCGGAAAGATATGTTTTCTCTCATTTCACTAATCCCTCTTGCCACGTAGTGCAAAGTTCGGTACAACATTTTCCAGACGTCTTATATAGGGCCACAACAAACATAAATGAAAGAATGCTGAGGATTCCATAGGATTTATTCATTTTTGGTTCATTGTTGATCTGTCGTCAAAATTTTACCTTGTTCCCAGCTGGACAGTTAACCAAGGAATCTTAGAGCTATCTCACGGGTGCACGACTCTTCAGGAAGAAGTCCAAACTCGATGGAGAGGATCGAGTCACTTTCGTGGCTAATGGGACGTCTTCGAAAGCTGTCTGGCTGCTCTATTTGGTGTGAGTAACGGATGAATGGAACAGAGTTATGAGACAGTGAGTGTGGGCCGTATGCACAAATTGAAAAAATTGTATGATAGAGATCATTCGAGAGATGGGGCCTTAGAGGGGAACTCACTTCCTTAACAGTACAAAGAGGCAATTAAACAAACTGATACTTAAGGAAATTCATAAAACACCTTCATATTTACACAATCTATTTTCGCTTGGGCAAATACTATCGAAATAATGGCTTCAAAGTAAGCAAGTCCTGGGAAGAAATTAGTTGTACCCTTCATTCATTACATAACATTGCAAAGTTAGGATTCTTTTTTTATGTTATTTCCTTGCTACTTCTGTCATGTCATCCTTAATGCCTGCTTACTAACTTTGCTCATTTTCATTACTTTAGTGTAACGTAGCAATGAAAGGAGAGTATGTAAGAATGCAACAATATATACAGGAGAATGAAGTACTGAAATATACAGAGACAGTGACAGGAAATGGAAGGAGGGTGAAGAAACAAAGGGGTACTTATGCCATGGAAAGAAATATGAGAAGACAAAGAAGACTGGAACAGAAGGAAATAGGAGCGGTAAACTATCTCTGATGAGGGTGTGAACGGATTAAGGAGAAAGCAGGATAATGGAGAGAAAGATGTACAACACGAGGGCCAGGCAGAGGATGGAGACGAGCTTAGCGTTATGAGTGGGAAGGAGGGATGAGTGAGAGGGAAGACGAGCCACAACACTAGATATGTTAGACGAACGACAAGAGCAGTGCCATCCTTGAGGGAAGGGATCACATGATAACGTGTTCGGCGTGATATGTGACGAGGAGCCAGATTAGGTTGGCTTGGATGCTTGATGATGGTAATGATGGGTAATGTAACTACCAGAGAGACTGTGATGATGATAGACAAAATGTTGAAGGAGGCACATGGAGAGAATGAGCATATAAGAAAATTTTGGTGAGAAAATATAGGTGAAGGAAGCGTATTAGCAGATGGGAACAGAGGATGGCAAATCTTGACAGGTTTACAATGTACCAATTTACTTAGAAAAAATCACAGATAACAAGCTCAAAGTCGAGTTACTACATTTGTAAACATAAAGTCATTGGGGAGTAGCTCTTTGCTGATTATTCAACTACCATTATGTTCGTATTGACCAGTTCAGTATATTTCGATATGCGTTCGAATAGTTCAGCCTTGATCAGTTTGATATGGAGTAGCTCAGTTTTGATACGCTCCCCGTGAACTAGTCCAGCATTTGTCAGTTAAGTCTAAAAAAGTTTGATTTAGCTCAGTCCAAGATGACCATTTGATTATGATTTATGTAACTAGAAAGGCACGGCATTTATCACTTGAGTATAAACTAGCTCAGTATCGGCCATCATCGATTAGATTAGTTCACTGTCGATAAGTTTACTTAGACTGTTTCATCATCCAGTAGGTCACTGACGATCAGGTTGCCTCCAGTCATTTAACTCTGGATCAGTTTATCGTTAATGAAGTTACTTTATGCAGCAACGTGGATAAAATCACTTTTGCTGGCAAAGTTCATCAAGTCACTGTTGACGGTATTGTTGATCAAGTTACTACTGGCAGCAACATTGATCAAATCACTGATGATAGCAAAGTTGATCAAGTCACTGTTGGCAGCATCGTTGATCAAGTCACTGTTTGCAGCATCGTTGATCAAGTCACTGTTTGTACCTCATCGGCGGAAACTGGAAAGCTATGACCCAAACTATCAGAGTGAGGCTTCAGATCAGTAAATGCCGTGTAATGTATCGTATGTATATCATGTAATGAGCCCGTCATGTTATGAACTTCCATGGTGTAGGGGTTAGCGTTCCTGACCGTAACACATTCATGGGCCGCCTGGGATCGAGCGCATTAGTTCGACTCCTAGTTGCGGCAGTCGGTCCACAGTCAACCCATCTGTTCATCATCCCTAGGGCTTGGTCGATAAAATGGGCACCTAGCTTAGGCTAGGGTACAGATATATATAGCGTTCATGTGATGGCCTTGAATAAGGCCTCAGTTGCCCTTGCCATCTCAGCTAACACAAAAACAAAATCATTCACAATATGACTGAGTCTAACCAGTCACTGTTAATGAAGACGTCTTTTGATAAAACTGGGAATTTTTCTCAGTTCAACTTGGTGCTCCTTCCTCTCTTGTTACCAAGCAAACAAGATCTGACGTTGTGGGAGATAAAACGATTAGCTCTCCTCGGAGGCCGTATGTCCCAACAAGGTAATAATCCTCGATAACACGAGGTCTTGAATAGGGCGATATTGTCCCTGACGGATCAGCAGAGTGAAGGGAGCTGCATGGAGGAGGAGCAGCTATGTCGCTCGTGGTCGGGGGGGGGGGGGGGGGCAAGCACAGAAATTGGGTGTCTTCACTCTGTGAGAGATGGTGATGGTGGGGGAACTGTGTGTGTGTGTGTGTGTGTGTGTGTGTGTGTGTGTGTGTGTGTGTGCGTGTGTGTATGTGTATGTGTATGTGTGTGTGTGTTTGTTGGTATAAGAATGCCTGGGCCCGTGATCGAGTTTCTGGACAGGTTAGACACGACTCTACGATTTCAGCTACGCTCATTCACCCACTGAAGACAACAAAGCATTTTTACAATCTAGTTGCATCCATTTTCCTTTTCAGCCTCCAACCCCACTGGGAATGCAGTTGTCCTTAACTCGTGCTGTCTCTTTCTTTTTGCTCAAGCAAGCCAGTCAGGTGAGTCGTTGGAGAGAGTGTCACGCCTTCCCGCTTCAGATAAGACTGATAGGAATACCTTTTGGGAAATTAGGTGTTCCCTTGTGAACTAATCGTTGTTATTCATTGCATGCCTTTTCTTGTTTGCCCTAAGGTAGGTTATAAAGCACTGGTAAAAACGTCACTTTTATAAGATTAAGACATTAACATCAAAAGAACACCCTGTACTTCTCATGGCAGCCATTCAATTGCTATCTTCTGACGGAAACCATGATAGTAATGGTTAGTTAGTCCGTATTGAACTGCTCGTTGGTCAAATAGTCAACTTTCATTAAACAAATAATGAAATAGTCCCTCATAAAGAGCTTCAGGGTGAACTTGTTCACAAGGAACAGCATTCTTGTGAACCTGCTTTCAGGGAATTTATCTAAAAGAAATACAGAAAATATATAGAATAATTACACAAATATTTCAAAGAAAACTTTATACATTGCTGGAGTCGTTTCCGGAAGAACGTAAGATTGACTGTTATATAATGGGCGTAATGGCAAGGTTAGGTTAGTGTCATTCACTAAGCTAGGGGTGATGGGAGCCCAGTACGCTAGCCCTGTTTGTTGACAGAATGTCGTTGTAGGTAGATTCTCCTTCCGTCTCCTGCTCTGTCTGTCTGTACAGTTTCTTACTGTTATCCAACAGGCGGGACCAGCGTGTAGAACTACGTGCTAGCTATGCCATCGTGGCAAAATCTTGTTGTAGGTAAACTCTCTCTCTCTCTCTCTCTCTCTCTCTCTCTCTCTCTCTCTCTCTCTCTCTCTCTCTCTCTCACCCGGTCACTGAAATACACACACACACACACACACACACATACACACACACACACACACGCACATACACACACACACACACACACACACACACACACACACACACACACACACACACACACACACATACACATATATACACACAATCCCTCCTAGTATATTACCCAGAGAGCTTAGGCTGCCACATAACTTTACCAAGAGAATCCAATTTCGTTTTCCAGGCGCTAATTTCGTAGTTACCGTAAATTGTAGCCATGGTGTCCTCTGATGCTGTTGAAGATTGAGAAGGCAGATTTTTTCCACCGTGAATCTTAGAGCGAGTGTCGTAAGACCATCCAGTCCTGCACATCAAACCTGTGACTTCATAATGAACGAGTTGTCAGGCGGTGCTTCCCTCTTATAGCTACAATTTCGAGGTGGAGGAAATATTCACGGTAGGTATGGCACCAAAATGTTACAGACTGAATGAATGTTGAAATGTCATGCTCAACTGATCTATGAAATGGGTCAACGGCGATTCCCGGCATTTCAACCAAGAGATTTAGGAAGAGTGCAACCAAGCCCCAACACTCTCTCTCTCTCTCTCTCTCTCTCTGTATATATATATATATATATATATATATATATATATATATATATATATATATATATATATATATGGGAGCGGGGGGCTGGAAATCTTCCCCCCTCGTTTTTTTTTTTTTTTAATTTTCCAAAACAAGGAACAGAGAAGGGGGTCAGGTGAGGATATTCCCTCCAAGGCCCAGTCCTCTGTTCTTAACGCTACCTCGCTAACGCGGGAAATGGCGAATAGTTTGAAAGAAAAAAGAAAGAATATATATATATATATATATATATATATATATATATATATATATATATATATATATATATATATATATTATTATTATTATTATTATTATTATTATTTTGCTTTGTCGCTGTCGCTTGCGTTAGCGAGGTAGCGCAAGGAAACAGACGAAAGAAATGGCCCAACCCACCCACATACACACATATATACATACACGTCCACACACGCAAATATAAATACCTATACATCTCTATGTACACCTATATATACACACACAGACACATACATATATACTTTTTCTTTTTCTTTCAAACTATTCGCCATTTCCCGCATTAGCGAGGTAGCGTTAAGAACAGAGGACTGGGCCTTTGAGGGAATACCCTCACCTGGCCCAATTCTCTGTTCCTTCTTTTGGAAAATTGAAAAAAAAAAAAAAAAAAACGAGAGGGGAGGATTTCCAGCCCCCCGCTCCCTCCCCTTTTAGTCGCCTTCTACGACACGCAGGGAATACGTGGGAAGTATTCTTAATCCCCTATCCCCAGGGATAATACATATATACACATGTACATAATTCATACTGTCCGCCTTTATTTATTACCATCGCTACCTCGCCACACATGGAATAACATCCCCCTCCCCCCTCATGTGTGCGAGGTAGCGCTAAGAAAAGACAACAAAGACCCATTAGTTCACGCTCAGTCTCTAGCTGTCATGTAATAATGCCCGAAACCACAGCTCCCTCTCCACATCCAGGCCCCACAGAACTTTCCATGGTTTACCCCAGACGCTTCACATGCCCTGATTCAATCCATTGACAGCACATCAACCCCGGTATACCACATCGTTCCAATTCACTCTATTCCTTGCCCGCCTTTCACCCTCCTGCATGTTCAGGCCCCGATCACTCAAATTCTTTTTCACTTCATCTTTCCACCTCCAATTTGGTCTCACAAATTGGAGGTTCCCTCCACCTCCGACACATATATCCTCTTGGTCAATCTTTCCTCACTCATTCTTTCATATATATACATATATATATATTTTCTTTTTTTTTTCTTGCTTTGTCGCTGTCTCCCGCGTTTGCGAGGTAGCGCACGGAAACAGACGAAAGATATGGCCCAACCCACCCCCATACACATGTATATACATACGTCCACACACGCATACATACCTACACAGCTTTCCATGGTTTACCCCAGACGCTTCACATGCCCTGATTCAATCCACTGGCAGCACGTCAACCCCGGTATACCACATCGATCCAATTCACTCTATTCCTTGCCCTCCTTTCACCCTCCTGCATGTTCAGGCCCCGATCACACAAAATCTTTTTCACTCCATCTTTCCACCTCCAATTTGGTCTCCCACTTCTCCTCGTTCCCTCCACCTCCGACACATATATCCTCTTGGTTAATCTTTCCTCACTCATTCTCTCCATGTGCCCAAACCATTTCAAAACACCCTCTTCTGCTCTCTCAACCACGCTCTTTTATTTCCACACATCTCTCTTACCCTTACGTTACTTACTCGATCATACCACCTCACACCACACATTGTCCTCAAACATCTCATTTCCAGCACATCCATCCTCCTGCGCACAACTCTATCCATAGCCCACGCCTCGCAACCATACAACATTGTTGGAACCACTATTCCTTCAAACATACCCATTTTTGCTTTCCGAGATAATGTTCTCGACTTCCACACATTCTTCAAGGCTCCCAGAATTTTCGCCCCCTCCCCCACCCTATGATCCACTTCCGCTTCCATGATTCCATCCGCTGCCAGATCCACTCCCAGATATCTAAAACACTTTACTTCCTCCAATTATTCTCCATTCAAACTTACCTCTCAATTGACTTGACCCTCAGCCCTACTGTACCTAATAACCTTGCTCTTATTCACATTTACTCTTAACTTTCTTCTTTCACACACTTTACCAAACTCAGTCACCAGCTTCTGCAGTTTCTCACATGAATCAGCCACCAGCGCGTTATCATCAGCGAACAACAACTGACTCACTTCCCAAGCTCTTTCATCCACAACAGACTTCATACTTGCCCCTCTTTCCAAAACTCTTGCATTCACCTCCCTAACAACCCCATCCATAAACAAATTAAACAACCATGGAGACATCACACACCCCTGCCGCAAACCTACATTCACTGAGAGCCAATCACTTTCCTCTCTTCCTACACGTACACAGGCCTTACATCCTCGATAAAAACTTTTCACTGCTTCAAACAACTTGCCTCCCACACCATATATTCTTAATACCTTCCACAGAGCATCTCTACCAACTCTATCATATGCCTTCTCCAGATCCATAAATGCTACATACAAATCCATTTGCTTTTCTAAGTATTTCTCACATACATTCTTCAAAGCAAACACCTAATCCACACATCCTCTACCACTTCTGAAACCACACTGCTCTTCCCCAATCTGATGCTCTGTACATGCCTTCACCCTCTCAATCAATACCCTCTCATATAATTTACCAGGAATACTCAACAAACTTATACCTCTGTAATTTGAGCACTCACTCTTATCCCCTTTGCCTTTGTACAATGACACTATGCATGCATTCCGCCAATCCTCAGGCACCTCACCATGAGTCATACATACATTAAATAACCTTACCAACCAGTCAATAATACAGTCACCCCCTTTTTTAATAAATTCCACTGCAGTACCATCCAAACCTGCTGCCTTGCCGGCTTTCATCTTCCGCAAAGCTTTTACTACCTCTTCTCTGTTTGCCAAATCATTTTCCATAACCCTCTCACTTTGCACACCGCCTCGACCAAAACACCCTATATCTGCCACTCTATCATCAAACACATTCAACAAACCTTCAAAATACTCACTCCATCTCCTTCTCACATCACCACTACTTGTTATCACCTCCCCATTTGCGCCCTTAACTGAGGTTCCCATTTGCTCCCTTGTCTTACGCATATATATACATATATATATATATATATATATATATATATATATATATATATATATATATATATATATATATATATATATATATATATATATATATATATATATATATATATATATATATATATATATATATCTTAAAAATATTCTAAGAATATTTTTATGGTACATGTGAATTGATGTATATGACTGTGTATATGTATATATGCATATATCTGTATATGTGTGTGTGTATATATATATATACATATATATATATATATATATATATATATATATATATATATTTTTTTTTTTTTTTTTCTTTTTTTTTTTCTTTGTCGCTGTTTCCCGCGTTTGCGAGGTAGCGCAAGGAAACAGACGAAAGAAATGGCCCAACCCACCCCCATACACATGTATATACATACGTCCAAACACGCAAATATACATGCCTACACATCTTTCCATGGTTTACCCCAGACGCTGCACATGCCCCGATTCAATCCACTGACAGTACGTCAACCCCGGTATACCACATCGATCCAATTCACTCTATTCCTTGCCCTCCTTTCACCCTCCTGCATGTTCAGGCCCCGATCACACAAAATCTTTTTCACTCCATCTTTCCACCTCCAATTTGGTCTCCCTCTTCTCGTCGTTCCCTCCACCTCCGACACATATATCCTCTTGGTCAATCTTTCCTTACTCATTCTCTCCATGTGCCCAAACCATTTCAAAACACCCTCTTCTGCTCTCTTAACCACGCTCTTTTTATTTCCACACATCTCTCTTACCCTTACGTTACTTACTCGATCAAACCACCTCACACCAAACATTGTCCTCAAACATCTCATTTCCAGCATATCCATCCTCCTGCGCACCACTCTATCCATAGCCCACGCCTCGCAACCATACAACATTGTTGGAACCACTATTCCTTCAAACATACCCATTTTTGCTTTCCGAGATATTGTTCTCGACTTCCACACATTCGTCAAGGCTCCCAGAATTTGCGCCCCCTCCCCCACCCTATGATCCACTTCCGCTTCCATGATTCCATCCGCTGCCAGATCCACTCCCAGATATCTAAAACACTTCACTTCCTCCAATTTTTCTCCATTGAAACTCACCTCCCAATTGACTTGACCCTCAACCCTACTGTACCTAATAACCTTGCTCTTATTCACATTTACTCTACAACTTTCTTCTTTCACACACTTTACCAAACTCAGTCACCAGCTTCTGCAGTTTCTCACATGAATCAGCCACCAGCGCTGTATCATCCCCTGGGGATGGGGGAGAAAAAATACTTCCCACGCATTCCTCACGTGTCGTCGAAGGCGACTAGAGAGGTCGGGAGCGGGGGCCCAGAAATCCTCCCCTCCTTGCATTTTAACTTTCTAGAAAAATGGGAAACAGAAGAAGGAGTCACGTGGGGAGTGCTCACCCTCCTCGAAGGCTCAGATTGGGGTGTCTAAATGTGTGTGAATGTAACCAAGATGAGAATAAAGGAGAGACAGGTAGTATGTTTGAGGAAAGGAACCTGGATGCTTTGGCTCTGAGTGAAACGAAGCTCAAGGGTAAAGGGGAAGAGTGGTTTGGGAATGTCTTGAGAGTAAAGTCAGGGGTTAGTGAGAGAACAAGAGCAAGGGAAGGAGTAGCACTAATCCTGAAACAGGAGCTGTGGGAGTATGTGATAGAATGTAAGAAAGTCAATTTCAGATTAATATGGGTAAAACTGAAAGTTGATGAAGAGAGATACATGATTATTGGTGCATATGCACCTGGGCATGAGAAGAAAGATCATGAGATGCAAGTGTTTTGGGAGCAGCTAGATGAGCGTGTTTGTAGTTTTGATGCACAAGACCGGGTTATAGTGATGGGTGATTGAATGCAAAGGTGAGTAATGTGGCAGTTGAGGGAATAATTGGTATACATGGGGTGTCAAGTTTTGTAAATGGAAATGGTGAAGAGTTTGTAGATGTATGTATTGAAAAAGGACTGGTGATTGGGAATACCTGGTTTAAAAAGCGAGATATACATAAGTATACGTATATGAATAGGAGATATGGCCAGAGAGCGTTATTGGATTACGTGTTAATTGACAGGCGCGCGAAAGAGAGACTTCTGGATGTTAATGTGCTGAGAGGTGCAACTGGAGGGATGTCTGATCATTATCTTTTGGAGGCGAAGGTGAAGATTTGTATGGGTTTTCAGAAAAGAAGAGAGAATGTTAGGGTGAAGAGGGTGGTGAGAGTGAGCTTGGGAAGGAGACTTGTGTGAGGAAATACCAGGAGAGACTGAGTACAGATTGGAAAAAGGTGAGAACAAAGGAGCTAAGGGGAGTGGGAGAGGAATGGGATGTATTTAGGGAAGCAGTAATGGATTGCGCAAAAGATGCTTGTGGCATGAGAAGCGTGGGAGGTGGGTTGATTAGAAAGGGTAGTGAGTGGTGGGATGAAGAAGTAAGATTATTAGTGAAAGAGAAGAGAGAGGCATTGGGAGATGTATAAAAGAAAGAGGCAGGAGGTCAAGAGAAGGGTGCAAGAGGTGAAAAAGAGGGCAAATGAGGGTTGGGGTGAGAGAATATCATTAAATTTTAGGGAGAATAAAAAGATATTCTGGGAGGAGGTAAATAAGGTGCGTAAAACAAGGGAGCAAATGGGAACTTCAGTGAAGGGGGCTAATGGGGAGGTGATAACAAGTAGTAGTGATGTGAGAAGGAGATGGAGTGAGTATTTTGAAGGTTTGTTGAATGTGTTTGATGATAGAGTAGCAGATATAGGGTGTTTTGGTCGAGGTGGTGTGCAAAGTGAGAGGGTTAGGGAAAATGATTTGGTAAACAGAGAAGAGGTAGTAAAAGATTTGCGGAAGATGAAAGCCTGTAATGCATCAGGTTTGGATGGTATTGCAGTGGAAGTTATTAAAAAAGGGGTGATTGTACTGTTGACTGATTGGTAAGGTTATTTAATGTATGTATGACTCACGGTGAGGTGCCTAAGGATTGGCGGAATGCTTGCACAGTGCCATTGTACAAAGGCAAAGGGGATAAGAGTGAGTGCTCAAATTACAGAGGTATAAGTTTGTTGAGTATTCCTGGTAAATTATTTGGGAGGGTATTGATTGAGAGGGTGAAGGCATGTACAGAGCATCAGATTGGGGAAGAGCAGTGTGGTTTCAGAAGTGGTAGAGGATGTGTGGATCAGATGTTTGCTTTGAAGAATGTATGTGAGAAATACTTAGAAAAGCAAATGGATTTGTATGTAGGATTTATGGATCTGGAGAAGGCATATGATAAAGTTGATAGAGATGCTCTGTGGAGGGTACTAAGAATATATGCGTGGGAGGCAAGTTGTTAGAAGCAGTGAAAAGTTTTTTTATCGAGGATGTAAGGCATGTGTACGTGTAGGAAGAGAGGAAAGTGATTGGCTCTCAGTGAATGTAGGTTTGCGGCAGGGTGTGTGATGTCTCCATGGTTGTTTAATTTGTTTATGGATGGGGTTGTTAGGGTGGTGAATGCAAGAGTTTTGGAAAGAGGGGCAAGTATGCAGTCTGTTGTGGATGAGAGAGCTTGGGAAGTGAGTCAGTTGTTGTTCGTTGATGATACAGCGCTGGTGGCTGATTCATTTGAGAAACTGCAGAAGCTGGTGACTGAGTCTGGTAAAGTGTGTGAAAGAAGAAAGTTAAGAGTAAATGTTAATAAGAGCAAGGTTATTAGGTGCAGTAGGGTTGAGGGTCAAGTTAATTGGGAGGTAAGTTTGAATGGAGAAAAAACTGGAGGAAGTAAAGTGTTTTAGATATCTGGAAGTGGATCTGGCAGCGGATGGAACCATGGAAGCGGAAGTGAATCATAGGGTGGGGGAGGGGGCGAAAATCCTGGGAGCCTTGAAGAATTTTTGGAAGCCGAGAACATCATCTCGGAAAGCAAAAATGGGTATGTTTGAAGGAATAGTGGTTCCAACAATGTTGTATGGTTGCGATTCGTGGGCTATGGATAGAGATGTGCGCAGGAGGGTGGATGTGCTGGAAATGAGATGTTTGAGGACAATATGTGGTGTGAGTTGGTTTGATCGAGTAAGTAACGTAAGGGTAAGAGAGATGTGTGGAAGTAAAAAGAGCGTGGTTGAGAGAGCAAAAGAGGGTGTTCTGAAATGGTTTGGGCGCATGGAGAGAATGAGTGAGGAAAGATTGACCAAGAGGATATATGTGTCGGAGGTGGAGGGAACGAGGAGAAGTGGGAGACCAAGATCCACAAATTATTCCATGGTTTACCCCAAACGCTTCAAATGCACTGGTTCAATTCATTGACAGCACGTCGACTCCGGTATACCACATCGTTCCAATTCACTGTATTTCTTGCACGCCTTTCACCCTCCTGCATGTTCAGGCCCCGTTCGCTCAAAATCTTTCTCACTCCATCCTTTCACCTTCAATTTGGTCTCCCACTTCTCGTTCCCTTCACCTCTGACACATATATCCTCTTTGTTAATCTTTCCTTACTCATTCTCTCCATGTGACCAAACCATTTCAATACACCCTCTTCTGCTCTTTTAACCACACTCTTTTTATCACCACATATCTCTCTTACCCTTTCATTACTTACAAGATCAAACCACCTCACACCACATATCGTCCTCAAACATCTGATTTCCAACACATCCACTCTCCTCCGCACAACCCTATCTATAGCCCACGCCTTGCAACCATATAACATTGTTGGAACCACTATTCCTTCAAACATACCCATTTTTGCTTTTCAAGATAATGTTCTCGCCATCCACACATTCTTCAACGCTCCCAGAACTTTCGGCCCCTTCCTCACCCTGTGACTCACTTCCGCTTCCATGGTTCCATCCGCTACCAAATCCACTCCCAGATATCTGAAACACTTCACTTCCTCCAGTTTTTCTCCACTCAAAATCGTGAGTTATGTTTACAAGCAGTGGCATGTGGGTCGTATTTGAATTGTTTCAATATCAATTTTGTCATCGTTTCAGATGTAATTAATAGGTGTTGCATTTGGAAATCATATGATTTATTCACTCAACTGCCGAGCAGGCAGTATATGATTAAATATGTTTACTTCAATGTGTGCTTTATACTATCAGTTACATGTCTTCTTTCGTTTCATCGTTGCTTGCGTTTTTGTATGTATAGTCCTCTACATCAGAAAATAAGATGCTTATGAAATATTAACTAACTCTGCATATTACTGCCTGTGTTTTCATTTTCAACGAGTATGACAATATATTTCCATGTAGATAGTAATACTCTTGCATATCAGGTTGTTAAGCATTGAAAGAATTATTTTGATATGTAAGACTTGCTCACTATTTTACATCCATGTGCAATGCACCATTAGATTCTTTAAAGACTATTATATGTTAGTTATATGACTGCTTGTGTTTGCATGTGAATGTCAATATGCATGTATAGCAGACTGTTAGCCTCTGGTATTGTATTTTGTATTACTGTATGCATATGCTTATGCATGTACGTACAGTCTACCATAAGATGAAAACAAAATATGTTCTGATATATCTATATTTATTATACTTTGTTGCTGTCTCCCGCGTTAGCGAGGTAGCGCAAGGAAACAGACAAAAAGAATGGCCCAACCCACACACATACACACGTATATACATACACGTCCACACACAGCACATATACATACCTATACATCTCAACGTATACATATATATACACACACAGACATATACATATATACACATGTACATAATTCATACTGTCTGCCTTTATTCATTCCCATCGACACCCCGCCACACATGAAATGACAACCCCTTCCCCCCGCATGTGCGCGAGGTAGCGCTAGGAAAAGACAATAAAAGCCACATTCGTTCGCACTCAGTCTCTAGCAGTCATGTATAATGCACCGAAACTACAGCTTCCTTTCCACATCCAGGACCTACAAAACTTTCCATCGTTTACCCCAGACGCTTCACATGCCCTGGTTCAATCCATTGACAGTACGTCGACCCCGGTATACTACATCGTTCCATTCACTCTATTCCTTGCACGCCTTTCACCCTCCTGCATGTTCAGGCCCCGATCACTCAAAATCTTTTTCTCTCCAACTTTCCACCTACAATTTGGTCTCCCACTTCTCCTCGTTCCCTCCACCTCTAACACATATATCCTCTTGGTCAATCTTTCCTCACTCATTCTCCCCATGTGAACAAACCATTTCAAAACACCCTCTTCTGCTCTCTCAACGACACTCTTTTTATTACCACACATCTCTCTCATCCTTTCATTACTTACTCGATCAAACCACCTCACACCACATATTGTCCTCAAACATCTCATTTCTGATATATATCTATCAATATTGTATTGCGCAAAATAAATATCACGATCATTTGTTTCCTTTTAACACAATATCTAGAAATAAGGTAAAATGTAAGTGTATTAGGAAAATCAAAATTACGATAAATTACCAGCACGAATAGAAGATGCGCTCAGGACTTATATTGTTAAATTTGAATTTATATTAACACCAGTATAACGAAAATAAAAATAAGTATATGGTTCTTGAACCATGAAGAAACCTCTTTGTTATTTAACAAAATGTCAACTTTATATTAAGTTTTCTATTGCTAAAGCAAAGCATAATATTTATTCCCCACAAAGTAGAACAAAGGACTTTATTCCCTACAGAAATTATGGCAGATTTGAATCTCTAAAAATTACCTTTAAGTTTCCCGTTTTCTCTGGTGGTTAAGGTATATATTTCCCGTTTTTTAATAGTACTTAATTGCTCTTCCAGATGGCGTTACTGCAAGCATCACAAAGATCAGTTTGACAAATTCTTTTAATTGCGCTTCTTTGTATCTGTTTCTCTTGAGCACGGCCGCCATTCATAGTCTTATATGTCTCGTCTCCCAAGATGGATGTGTGTTTACGCTCTGTATTTCAAGTCTGTGTTGCCTGATGTCGTAGTGTCTACTCGTCTTTTCGGCAAGTCAGACTTTATTTAGCGATATGGCAATGTTTCTGTGCATTTTTCCTTGACAAGTGGGGCTTCCTCGAACTTTTATTCCCCCTATGAATAGGGAGGAGGGATTACACAGCTCCCAGCAAGAATGCCATTTTGGTTTCATTTAGAATGCCATGATCAACTCTCTTCTTTCAGCCCTCCTATCTTCCATTAACCTTCACTGCTTTCTTTGGATTATTCACATATATTTAAATTTGGTTAAATTATTAATGTTATATATGAAGTGCTGCTTCTGGTAGCCTTGTACGTTCATTGTCTTCTAACTGTAAAGCAATGTTTATAGGGGTGTTTTTCACTCGGTGAAGTGTTTCCAAAGGAAATGTTTTCAAAACTTAATGCAATACTTTGCTATTTGTCCGTATATGCTCAGGGCTGGGGTCAGGATAAACATACTGAGAGACGCCAGTCAGGCAAGCCACAACTGCTCCCTATCGGCGGTAGCCATAACTACATGCGCAGTTACATTGCGCAAGGCAGTAGCTGTGCCGACCACAGTCTTGTACCTGCTACTGACCAGTACGGAGCTGTTGCCGTTCTTTCAGAGCTAGGTTGTAGCCGTTCCTACCTGCGTTGTCGCTACCCTTGTTTTGTTCAGAAGGTTTTTTGAAAGTTATTGTTCATCAATATCTTTTTATAAGGTTGTTTTATGCAAAATTGATCTTTCATTGAAGGATGTCTGGCGTGGCTTGCTACGCCAGATTTTGGGGTTAGGCTCCTTTTGGATGAACCAGAAAAACCATCTGCTGCCCCCATAGAAGGTAATGGTGACGGACTCTCCATAAAAAGTAGGAATGCTGATTTTGTTTTGGTCCATGCGACAGGAGTAACGACTCTTGCCTTTCTCAATCCATTCCTAATCAGGAAGGTTATTGATGGATGGTCTAAGCATGTTGAAACGATCAGGAAACTGGTTAGTGGTGATTTGCTGATAAGTTGACGAAACAGGTGGCGGAACTACTTTAGTTGATGAAGTTCCATATTCATGAAGTGGTCTCGATACCCATTGCCATGAATTCATGCAGGGGAGTCATCTACTGCACTGATGTCATGGATATGTCAGAGGACGACACTGTGAGGGAACTAGCAAACGAGGACGTTATCGCTGCTTGGATCATCACCAGATTTATCAATGGCGAACGGCGTAGAACTCCCCTGATTAACCTAACCTTCGGGAAAGCTCGGCTACTGGACAACATCTCTATTGGTTACTTGCGATGTCAACCTGGTCCCTACCATTCCAAATCCCTTACGGTGCTCTAAATGCCAGAAATTTGGCCGCCTCCTAAAGCGTTGCACTTTTTCTACTTAATATGGGAGGGAAATGTGCTGAGGAGGGTCATACCGCTGATAGGTCATACGGCTAATAGGATGTTGTGTGTTAACTGCGATGGCAACCACCCAGGCTGGGACCGGGCCTGTCCCCGGTTCCAGCTTGAGAAAGACGTCTGTGCAGTCAAGACACAAAATAACATCTCATATGGTGAGGCTAGGAGGGTGAAGGAGTCTTGTGAGACCCCTAAACCTTATGAATACTACGCGTCGGCTTTGAAATGTAAGTCGGTTATGCGAGCAATCTCGACGCAGACTCCTTGTGACACCCCGACCGTCAGTTCCAAATACCCACCTCCATCTAACCCTACACCTATACCTAATCCTCCAACCACAGTCCATAAATCCTATGCCAATACCACTCTCTCTCTCCGTCCTTCGGGAAAGAAAAAGAACAAAAATAACTCGTCTTTAAACCTGACTAAACTTGGAATAAAACAAGGTTGCACGTCATTGTTCCGGTACCTCCAACTAGGAGGCCTGTGGTTCATAGGTCGTCTTCGTTGGAGGACATAGACTTGGTGGATGCCAGACAATCCACATCCAGGGACCATGTATGGTCGCCTTGGGACTCGCCCAAGTCCCGACATAAATGGGCTAAGAAAGCTGGTCGGTTAAATAACTCTTAAACCAACACGTTCAATATCTTTCAGCAGAATTGTAGAGGCATTACGCATGAATAAGCACAACTACAACTGTTGCATACACTCTACAGGCCAGCCGTGATCTGTTTACATGAGAGACTTCTAAACGGCACAGTCGAAGACTGTTCCGTTGTAGATTGCTACAACTCGTATAGAAGAGACGAGAATCGTGGGGTAGCTAGCTACGTACACCAAGGTTTACCTCACACACGAGTGTCACAAAATTCTACTCTAAACGCTGTCGTATGTAGAGTAAAATTTAATGATACATACTTGGCCTTATGTGCGATATATCGCTCCGGTTCCAATGAACTTGATGAATTAAACTGGCTTGTTTATCAATTACCTAAGAGTAAAGCAGTTTCAGGAGATTACAATGTTCATCATCAGTGGGGAAGTGTCCAGGCAGACGCCAGGGGGGAAGAAATGGTTAATTTTATGATCAATGCCAACCTCACTCTTCTGAACGATGGTAGTGGAACTCGTGTAGATGAGCGGACTGGCAATATCTCGGCAATTGATTAATCCTCGTCATCGCCGGATATACTTGATAGATTATTACAAGTAAAACATCTGTTTTAACATTGTCAGTGTATTCGGGGACAACTCGAAAACTATTGACAAATTGATGGTCTTCCACTGACAAACAGAATTAATCCAGATGATGTAAGGTGGTTCGTTTATTGTTCTCTGTGGGGGGGGTTGGCTTCAGTTTGAGGTTCCTCCTCCTACTTGGGCTGGTCGCATGGTGGGTGGACATGTCCACACATTAGACGGTCGAGTCTTGAGGGGAGGTGGTTATTTTCCGGGGCAGCTGCGCCATGGGGTTGAGCCGGCGGACCTCCAAATAAATTATTTTCATCTATGTGCATGACGTGGTGGAGGACTATCTTTAGTCTGTCCTATCTCTTCGCACACTTGGGTAAACTGCAACTGTGGCTGCTGTGCCGACTGGGCTGTTTGCCGCCACCTTGGCTCTATACCCAAAAAAATCTTTTCTTCCCATTATTTTCAATCATAATTTATCTTTATCACAATATCAATTATAATTTTATCTATTTTTTCTGCTATTTTCTATTAGAATAGGCCTTTAGAGGTAACTTTAATCGCATATTGAATAGGGTTGCAGGCCCTAATGATCTTCCTCATAGGTCGATGGCCGTAGAAGCCAACAAACAACAAACGTAGTCTGCCGGCTTCGTGTTCTCCGCTTGGAGTTGATTGCTCCATAAAAAGGTTTTATTTATAGCCAGGTTAATGAGTCATGGGAAACCATTGGCTGTAACCACATATGAATGACTGGTCAACTATATGTGAACATGGTGGAGGTGTGGACAACTCTCTAGTTCCCACTGCAAGAAAATGTAGATTGAAGTCATTCGTCTGAAACTTTGCTTTATATTACGATTCGTTTAGGCGACAGCTTTTAATTGTTCACAGTCTTTTGGAACGTCTGACCCCGCCATATAGGTTATTAGTTATATGGTTGTTTGCCTCAATTAGTAGTTTAGCTCAACATGGGAATAATGACTACCTACGTTTTGTATTCGCAGTATACAAACAATAAGAGACCAGCTTTTGAAGCTCCTTGTGCTGGTAAATGATAACATACAATTGCATCTTGTTTACTCTAAAGTTTCACAGAACAAGAATAGTAAGGATAACATTGCTAGTAAGAGATTTTTGTCCTCGCAGTTGCCACCAATTTTTAGCATATGTTTAAGATGGATGATAATAGATTAACCTATAATGTACCCACGACTTCACATCTATCATGACCAACGCACAAACACTGGTAGATGTTACATACAACATATAATTTAACTTAATGTTAATAGAAAAATATGCCTTAATATGTTCAAGTTGAAATGGAAATTAAGACACCGTTCATTTCCAGAATTCCAGTCAAACAACGGGTTGGATATGATGACCTTCCGACCATCGTCGAGGACCACGTCACCCTCAGGCGCCTGCTGACATCGCTAGAGGAAGAGAGGAAGCCGTCATGACAGCACTCAAGCGTCGAGCCTCAAGGAGGGTGGTCCCTACTTCACGTGTAAGTTTGATAGGGGGGTATAGGATAGCACCTCCTTCACTTGTAAGTTTTGTAGGGGTTAAATCTTCGTCGAGTCGAGGCGTGAACCACCGACATAAATGATTGACATGACGGTATGTGGCAGACTGGGACCCTCCCTCCGACTTATGTCAGGATAGGGAGCATTTGGCTCCTCAGGGAGCGCTATGCTCTCAGGGTATTGTTAGCCGGGAAGCCATAGTTTTGTGTCAGGGAGTGAATTGCCGTACCACCTTAGAGAGAGAGAGAGAGAGAGAGAGAGAGAGAGAGAGAAAGAGTCTGTCTTGGAGTGATCTGCCGAAGTGTATCAGGAAGGAAAGTGCCAATGCGCCAGGATATGAGGTGCAGACGCATGTCAGCTAGTGAGATGGTCGTTTGAAAGTGAACGGCTTTGATGTTAGGGGGCGCGTCGGGCGTTGTTGTTTGTCATTGTTGAGGGGAGAGAGAACCTCTCGTCGTGTGCCAGAGGACAACAGTCAGCCGTGGTAAACTATCATACATCGGGGCATAAGCCCACGACGTGTAGTCGAATCGAAGCCACCGACGTCTGTCACGGAGTGAGTAGCGTTCCTCCACCGTCAGATAGGTAGCCGCCCTTGTGTGCCAAGGAGTTAGTGGGAATAGTGTGTCCTAGAGTGAGGTGCCAACATGTGCTAGAGACGGAGCCAGCCAATCTGTCAGTGTGAGCAGCCATTCTTTGCCACAGTAGTTTGTTAGGAAGTGAGCAGCAGTTTTGTGTTGTCGCCACTGTAGTAGTGTGAGGCAGAAAGCCAGCCTTGTGCATCAGGGAGTTAGTCACGTATTGAGTCTTGGTATGAACTACCCACGTACGTTAGAAACAGAGCTACCGACGTGTTTTTGCCTCTGAAGCGTGTGTGTTAGGCAGGAAGTAATGATAACGGAGTTAGGCAATGTAGTGTATCTTGGAGTGAGATACCGATGTGTATCAGGCACGATGTTACTGACGTCTGTCAGGGAGCAAGCAGTGTTTTTAGTGTGTCAGGTAGGAAGCTATACCTTTGTGTGTCAGAGAGAGAGAGAGAGAATCGAATTTGGTCTGCCATGAAGTGAGCTACCGATACACGTGTGTTAGAGACGAAGCTCATCGATGACTGTTGGAGAGTGAGCAAAGTTTTTGAGTTCGTCGAAGTAATGTGTAGTGAAGTAAGCTGCCGACGTGTATCAGAGACTGAGCCACTAACGCCTGTCGAGAGTGAGTAACGCTTACTTTTTATCTTTATAGTGTGTCAGGTAGGAATCCGCAATATGTGTGTGTAAACGAATTAGTCGAAGTAGATTGTCGAGAAATGAACCAACGAAGCCAAACTAAAGCGTCCCTTAAGGACAATTGATCCAGCTATTGCCAGACGATTATTTTCAACTTGGTTTATGGGTTGTGAAAGTAAAGATTTACATTCAGACTTATATTCAGGCTAACGCTAGACGGTTTTATTTAGGTTTTGTGGGGCACATAGATCATCAGAGTAGAGTTCTAACTTGAGAATTTTCTTCTGGACTAACACTTGTGCGGGCTTCATGGGTCATCAAAATAAAGCTGCGCATTGGTAACTTTACTCTGGCTTAGCCAGACGATTTTATTTAGCTGTTGAAGGCACCACAGGTAATCAAAGTAAAGCTTTACTCTGAGTTTATGCTGACTAATGCCAAAAGATATTTTGCAGCTCTATCGAGCTCCAAGGGTAATCAAAATAGGCTTCACTTAGGGAATTATATATTTTTGGTCGATGACTGGCGATTATATTTAGCTTCTAGAGAGCGATATGAGCTTTAGGTATTAGGCAGAATGTTGTTTGTTAGGGAGCGAGTTGCCGGAGTCTCCCAGAGGGAGAGCCACTGCAGGGAGTAAAGCACCGACGCGTGGTGGTGGCTGACACCCTACTGTCAGAGCGAATTGTCTTTATGTGTTGGGCGTAGTCGTCAGTCTTGGAGTGGAGTGTGCTGACATTCTATATCAGGAGGAGATTGGCCAACATGCTCCAGGATATGAGATGCTGACGTATGTCAGCTGGTTAGACGTCATTGGAAAAAGCGGCTTTGATGCTTCAGGGAGTGAGCCGTTCTTGTTTAACAGGAAGCGAATACATTGTGTGTGTCAGAGAACAGGCCATCGTAGTGCACTGTCATACATTAGGACGTATAATGTATATATTCGTTAATATGATGCTTTGATTAGGGCATTCAGATGACCCGTCTGCCTGGGACACTCCACAAAAAAGTAAATCAATCAGGACAGTTGGCATACGTGGCTTGGAAATTTCCGTCGACGAAGGTTGTTTCAGGAAATACCATATTAAAAGTAGGACGAGTATATTGCTCACGTTATAGTGTGGTACGTTTACTCTCTTCTGTTGATTCTGTGTCCACCTCTCATTCCACGTTAGGGAAGTACTCTAAGAACATATGTGGTTATTGAAAACCATCGACGCAATGCCACTTTCTATGGTGAGTGTGGTAAATGGTGAAGTAAATTGTTAGTCCTGGCTACGGCCGTCCTGGTAGATGTTCTATCTATAATCGTAATAAAAATGTCGTTGAATTTCCATCATCAAGGACAAAATGTGTTCTTAAGATCATATTTTTTTTTTTAGTCGTGGTTGACCAAGAAAGACAAACAAGTAAAACATTGTTTAGAAATTGACTGATGTCAGAAGAGTCGGAATACATTATAAACGTGGACGATGTCTGAATCCGAATTGCTACATTGGCACTGACATGGACGGACTCACGTTTACAATATATACATATATTCTGTATTATGCAACAAAAATAATTTTCCTGCATAGATTTTTTAGTAACGTGCATGTAGCACGAATACATGGAATATTAGTAAGTATAGTAAAAAACGAACGTTACAAAATGATAAAAGGCCATGCAAGTCATTTCACTGGATTGAGACAACGCTTTGCGATACGATGAAGCCCTGCTTCTGCTTCGAGATGGCGGACGAGCGCGTTTATTGCGGAATCGAAGATTATTATGTTTCTGGGTCATTCGTTCATTTCCTGGGTTGTTGTGGTGAGTGACAGTATCACGTAAAGGGTTCCGGCAAGTGTAGTGGTGGAGGAGGTTTCAGGGTACTAGAGAAGAGGTAAGAATCTGGTCACTGAGACACTCGGGTAAAACTCAATTTGCTGACACAAGTCTTGTGGTGGTGGAAAGGTGAGGATATGTGACCACAGGTGACTTGTTGCCAGCTCGGTAGTTGCCAGGTGGCTTCGTGCTCCCGGCTTGGAGTTGACTGATTTCTGCATAAACAAAGGTCTCATTTCTAGTCAGGTAAGAGTAACATTTGTAGATTTATGGTCGTAACCAATGTAGAGTGAGTGTGAACTATAGTTAGGTGTACTTAATGTAATTACAACTGCTAGAAAATGTAGAGAACAGTGAACTCGGTAGACAGAGACTTCGAAGTATATTGCTATTCACTCAGGTGACAGCTTATGATTGTTCATCCTGGAACGTGTAACCCGCCATGGACGTTGCTACAGTTAACATGTTTTGGTAAATTGATAGTTTAGCTCATCCGAATGACGTTCTTTGTTTTGGATTTGCAAAATACAAACAGTAACAGACCACCGGGTCCTTTTGAAGTTTCGTGTTGCCAGTGAAAGAAATTAGAAATTGTGGTAAGAGTTCGCCCCACTGCTTAACCTCCCCTATACGTGGTCATTTCATCCGTTCTCACACCAGCAGACCACAATAATAATGGCACATTTCCATTATGATTATCTGTTTCTTGGGAGGTTAGGTAAGATTTTCATAGGCTACGGTCGGGTGGACGGGGAGGTACTGCACTGGGTCAAGGTGAGGTAAGCTAGAATAGGCAGGTGAGTGGTGGCTACCAAACTGGATCATTGTGAGGTAGGTTTAGGTTCGGTCAGCCGCGAAGCGGTGGTTACTATACTGGCTCGCGGTGAGGTAGCCCAGAAATGGCAGGTGAGTGGTGGTTTCTCTATTGAGTTATGGTGATGTGGGTTGGGTCGGCTGGCCGGGGTAAAGGTAGCTCGTCAACTGGACCGCATCGAGGTAGGCTAGGGTGAATCGGAGAGATGAGAGGTTGGTGCTCAGAGGTCGCATGATCACTCTCCTTGATAATGTGTTCTCCATACTGGGCATCGCACATGTTGTCCTGTCCTCTAACACCATGAAGTGGAATAGAAGAAGGTTGGAGAGCGGTAACCTTAACGACTTAATGTAAATTATAAGAGTGTGTGAAAAGGAGTGGACAACAGTCAGCCGTGGTAAACTATCGTACGTCGGGGCATAAGCCCACGACGTGTGGTCGAATAGAAGCCACTGGCGTCTGTCACGGAGTGAGTAGCGTTCCTCCACCGTCAGATAGATAGCCGCCCTTGTGTGCCAGGGAGTTAGTGGGAATAGTGTGTCCTAGAGTGAGGTGCCAACATGTGCTAGAGACGGAGCCAGACAATCTGTCAGTGTGAGCAGCCATTCTTTGCCATGGTAGTTTGTCAGGAAGTGAGCAGCAGTTTTGTGTTGTCGCCACTGTAGTAGTGTGAGGCAGAAAGCCAGTCTTGTGCATCAGGGAGTTGGTCATATATTGTCATGGTGTGAACTACCCACGTACGTTAGAAACAGAGCTGCCGACTTGTTTTTGCCTCTGAAGCGTGTGTGTCAGGCAGGAAGTAATGATAACGGAGTTAGGCAATGTAGTGAATCCTGGATTGAGATACCGATGTGTAACAGACACGATGCCACTGACGTCTGTCAGGGAGCGAGCAGTGTTTTTAGTGTCAGGTAGGAAGCCATACCTATGTGTGTCAGAGAGAAAGAGAATCGAATTTGGTCTGCCATGAAGTGAGCTACCGACACACGTGTGTTAGAGACGAAGCTCATTGATGAATGTTGGAGAGTGAGCAAAGTTTTTGAGTTCGTCGAAGTAATGTGTGGTGAAGTAAGCTACCGACGTGTATCAGAGACTGAGCCACCGACGCCTGTCGAGAGTGAGTAACGCTTCCTTTTCACCTTTATAGTGTGTCGGGTAGGAATCCGCAATGTGTGTGTGTAAACGAATTAGTCGAAGTAGATTGTCGAGAAATGAACCAACGACGCCAAACTAAAGCGTTCCTTTAGGACATTTGATCCAGCTAATGCCAGACGATTATTTTCAACTTGCTTGGTTTATGGGTTGTGAAAGTAAAGATTTACATTCAGACTTATATTCGGGCTAACGCTAGACTGTTTTATATAGGTTTTGTGGGGCACATAGGTCATCAGAGTAGTTTTACCTTGAGAATTTTCTTCTGGCCTAAAAATTGTGCGGGCTTCATGGGGCATCAAAATAAAGCTGCACATTGGTAACTTTACTCTGGCTTAGCCAGACGATTTTATTTAGCTGTTGAGGGCACCACAGGTAATCAAAGCAGAGCTTTACTCTTGAGTTTATGCTGACCAGTGCCAAACGATATTTTGTAAGTCTATCGAGCTCCAAGGGTCATCAAAATAGGCTTCACTTAGGGAATTATATATTTTTGGTCGATGACTGGCGATTATATTTAGCTTTTAGAGAGTGATATGAGCTTTAGGTATTAGGCAGAATGTTGTTTGTTAGGGAGCAAGTTGCCGGAGTCTCCCAGAGGGAGAGCCACTGCAGGGAGTAAAGCACCGATGCTTGGCGGTGGCTGACATCCTACTGTCATAGTGAATTGCCTGCATGTGTTGGGCGTAGTCGTCAGTCTTGGAGTGTGCTGACGTCCTGTATCAGGAGGAAATAGGCCAACACGCTCCAGGATATGAGATGCTGACGTATGTCATCTGGTGAGACGTCATAGGAAAACACTGCTTTGATGCTTCAGGGAGTGAGCCGTTCTTGTTTAGCAGGGAGCGAATACCTTATGTGTGTCAAAGAACAGGCCATCGTAGTGCAATATCGTACATTTGGACGTATATGTATATACTCAATAAGATGTTTTGATTTGGGCATTCAGATGACCCTTCTCCCTCGGACACTCCACAAAAAAGTAAATCAGGACAGTTGGCATACGTGGCTTGGAAATTTCCGTCGACAAAGGTTATTTCAGGAAATACCACATGGAAAGCAGGACGAGAATATTGTTCAGGTTTTAGTGTGGTATGTTTACACTCTTCTATTGATTGTGTCCACCTCTCATTGCACGTTAGGGAAGTACTCTAAGAACATAATGTGGATATTGAAAACTATCGACGCAATTCCCCCTTCTATGGTGAGTGTGGTAAACGGTGAAATAGGTTGTTAGTCCTGGCTACGGCAGTCCTGGCAGATGTTCTATCTATAATCGTGATAAAAATGTTGAATTTCCATCATCAAGGACA
The DNA here is from genome assembly GCF_036320965.1 of Panulirus ornatus. NCBI lineage: Eukaryota > Metazoa > Arthropoda > Malacostraca > Decapoda > Palinuridae > Panulirus > Panulirus ornatus. The sequence goes on along the minus strand of NC_092280.1, from coordinate 133,561 downwards.
AAATGTGTTCTTAAGATCATATTATTTTTTCAGTCGTGGTTGACCATAGAAAGACAAACAAGTAAAACATTTAGAAATTCACTGATGTCAGAAGAGTTGGAATACATTATGTACGTGGACGATGTCTGAATCCGAATTGTTACATTGGCACTGACATGGGCGGACTCACGTTTACAATATACATTACTATTAACAAAAATAATTTTCCTGCATAGATTTTTTAGTAACATGTGCATGTAGTACAATTACATGGAATATTAGTAAGTGTATAGTCAAAAGCGAACGTTACAAAATGATAAAAGGCCATGCAAGTCATTTCACTGGATTGAGACGACGCTTTGCGATACGATGAAGCCCTGCTTCTCCCTCGAGATGGCGGACGAGCGCGTTTATTGCGGAATCGAAGATTATTATGTTTCTGGTTCATACGTCCACTTCCTGGGTTGTTGTGGTGAATGACAGTATCGCGTTAAGGGTTCCGGCAAGTGTAGTGGTGGAGGAGGTTTCAGGGTACTAGAGAAGAGGTAAGAATCTGGTCACTAAGACGCTCGGGTAAAACTCAATTTGCTGACACAAGTCTTGTGGTGGTGGAAAGGTGAGGATATGTGACCACAGGTGACTGGTCTCCAGTCCGGTAGCTGCCAGCTGGCTTCGTGCTCCCGGCTTGGAGTTGACCGACTTCTGCATAAACAAAGGTCTTATTTCTAGTCAGGTAAGAGTAACATTTGTAGATTTATGGTTGTAACCAATGTAGAGTGAGTGGTGAACTATAGTTAGGTGTACTTAATGTAATTACAACTGCTAGAAAATGTAGAGAACAATGAACTCGGTAGACAGAGACTTCGAAGTATATTGCTATTCACTCAGTGACAGCTTATGATTGTTCATCCTGGAATATGTAACCCGTCATGGACGTTATTACAATTAACATGGTTTTGGCAAATTGATAGTTTAGCTCATCCGAATGACGTTCTTTGTTTTGGATTTGCAAAATACAAATAGTAACAGACCACCGGGTCCTTTTGAAGTTTCGTGTTGCCAGGGAAAGAAATTAGAAATTGTGGTAAGAATTCGCCCCACTGCCTAACCTCCCCTATACGTGGTCACTTCATCCGTTCTCACACCAGCAGACCACAATAATAATGGCACATTTCCATTATAATTATCTGATTCTTCGGAGCTTAGGTAAGATTTTCATAGGCTACGGTCGGGTGGGCTGGGAGGTACTGCACTGGGTCAAGTTGAGGTAGGCTAGAATAGGCGGGTGAGTGGTGGCTACCATACTGGATCATTGTGAGGTAGGTTTAGGTTCGGTCAGCCGCGAAGCGGTGGTTACTATACTGGCTCGCGGTGAGGTAGCCCAGAAATGGCAGGTGAGTGGTGGCTTCTGTACTGAGTTATGGTGAGATAGGTTGGGTCGGCTGGCCGGGGAACGGTAGCTCATCTACTGGACCGCGGCGAGGTAGGCTAGGGTGAATCGGAGAGATGAGAGGTTGGTGCTCAGAGGTCGCATGATCACTCTCCTTGATATTGTGTTCTCCATACTGGGCATCGCACATGAAGTTGTCCTGTTCTCCAACACCATGAAGTGGAATAGAAGGTTGGAGAGCGGTAACCTTAACTACTTAATGTAAGTTATAAGAGTGTGTGAAAAGGAGTGGAACATGGCAGCAATGGTGAATGATGTATAGAGAATGAAATACCTGCATCGGAGTTTATTATCAGCCAAATCCGAAGTGTCTGTTCGCGGGTAACTATATATGGGTATGCGTAAGTTTTGATAACAATATAGTAGGCAATATATTTGAAAATATTTGTCATTATTGTAACCTCATTTTCATATTAGATGTATTACGTAGATTATAAGTTATGAAATTAGGCTTATAACTATCTAAACTTGATAATTGAAATTTAGATTTTCAATTCGGGGAACTGAGTGTCCATTCTTTGTGAACATGGTTGTGTTTTATTGTTGGCAGAGAAAACATGAGCGGCAGAGGCAACCCCCTCCAGCGAACGTGATGGGCATAAGACGTTTTTCCGTTGAGCCGCAGGTGAATTTTGTACGACAAAGGAACACACCACAGAACTCCCGCGAGGAATGAACGCCTGAGGGAACAGCACATTCTGAGTGAAACAGAATCTGGTCTGAAGCAGTGTTGACAGAGGAGATGTGTATATCCAACTCTCATGGTAAGATCACTGCTGGAGGAGGAACTGTAACCGATATAACGTTGAGAACTTGTTGTTCAAAGACTTAGAACGGCATAGTTATAGTAACCAGAAATTCATGTTGGTAACCAAAAGTTAATGATACTGTTTATAAACCACTATTGATATAAATCTTGCCGAATCACTCCAATAAGCGTTAAAATCATAATGTTTCGCAGGCACATATGACCGAGCCAGCATGAGCGAGGAGGCCCGTTCATATCACTTTACATGTTTCATGTAGAGGAGAGTGATATTACATGGCCTGGGTGACGTTTTCCACATTGGAGGTTGCTTTATTGTAACGACTGTTGCAGTAAGTGCTGGAGGAACGTTTCTACCGTCTCTGCGGGCGAGGAGTTTACCTCTCCATGCCGGGCCTGTCATTTCTATTAACGATAGGTGCCACGTCCACACTGCTCGTGCCGTTCAACCCTGGTACTTAGGAACAAGACACCCTGCAGCCCCTGGACAAGCCAGCAATGAACAGACCAAATTATCATTGAACATGTTTGGACAAAAATGGTGTACACCTGGCAACCAGGAGACAAGATGACTAGCCATCAAATACTGAACCACGTCCACGCCTTTCGGGAACTCTGTAGGCTGGGCGGTGTATTAAACTGTACCTAAAAATTGGGTTTCATTTGTCTTTATAAATTGATTGGTTTGTTATTGCTTAATACATATGTGTCAATAATAAGCATAAGACAATGTATACTTTTACGATATGTAGAGGAAAATGTATTTGTTTATGATTTATTCACGTTATGAGGGTTGTTCATGTCACCAATATATTCTGTTTTGTCTTTCCAGCTGTAAAGAACGATTAACGTTTGATAACGATTGCAATAAGATATTTGAATGGTTGATTGTGTTTGATTATGTATATTGTTTACATGATGTATAGAATGTCGAACCTCACACAACAAAGCATCAGTGTGATACGAAAGAAGAGTCGTCAGTGAAGAGAGAAGTTAATTTCAGTATCGGCCAACTTTACCGCTGACGAATGATAGTGTATCAATATCCTGCTTACGAGGACAGGCAGGAGTGTTCATGCAGATATCGTATTATAACGGGGAAATCCTGTGGCATAATTGTAACCTATTTGCAGAATTGATATCACCAGTGTTCAGTTAAAAATATATCTTGCTGCTCAGATACTTGACCGTACTACTGCAGCACTTGGTTCAGTGGTTTGCATTAACCACTTGCAACCTTCACCTACCTCAGCTTTATAGATATCACACCCTCTCCAGCTGAAATGTCCGAGGTACATTTTGATTGATATGTCACAAGTCGATCATCGTAGTTGATGGTTTGGAAATTAGATTTTTTTTTTATCCATGAAGGATAATGACACTATAATTGTATACATTTTTATTTTATTTGCTTTGTTGCTGTCTCCCGCGTTAGCGAGGTAGCGCAAGGAAACAGACGAAAGAATGGCCCAACCCACCCATATATGTATATACATACACGTCCACACACGCAAATATACATACCTATACATCTCAACGTATACATATATATATACACAGACATATACATATATACACATGTACATGATTCATACTGTCGGCTTTTATTAATTTTTATCGCTACTCGCCACACATGAAATAACAACCCCCTCATATGTGCGAGGTAGCGCTAGGAAAAGGAACAAAGGCCCCAGTCTCTAGCTGTCATGTAATAATGCACCGAAACCACAGCTCCCTTTCCATATCCAGGCCCCACAGAACTTTCCATGGTTTACCCCAGATGCTTCACATCCCCTGGTTCAATCCATTGACAGCACGTCGACCCCGATATACCACATCGTTCCAATTCAATGTATTCCTTGCACGCCTTTCACCCTCCTGCATGTTCAGGCCCGATCACTCAAAATCTTTTTCACTCCATCTTTCCACCTCCAATTTGGTCTCCCACTTCTCCTCGTTCCCTCCACCTCCGACACATATATCCTCTTGGTTAATCTTTCCTCACTCATTCTCTCCATGTGACCAAACCATTTCAAAACACCCTCTTCTGCTCTCTCAACCACGCTCTTTTTATTGCCACACATCTCTTACCCTATTATTACTTACTCGATCAAACCCCCTCACACCACATATTGTCCTCAAACATCTCATTTTCAGCACATCCACCCTCCGCACAACTCTATCCATAGCCCACGCCTCGCAACCATATAACATTGTTGGAACCACTATTCATTCAAACGTACCCATTTTTGCATTCCGAGATAATGTTCTCGACTTCCACACATTCTTCAAGGCTCCCAGAACTTTCTCCCCCTCCCCCACCCTATGATTCAATTCCGCTTCCATGGTTCCATCCGCTGCCCGATCCACTCCCAGATATCTATAAACACTTCACTTCCTCCAGTTTTTCTCCATTCAAACTTGCCTCCCAATTGATTTGACCCTTAACCCTACTGTACCTAATAACCTTGATCTTATTCACGTTTACTCTCAACTTTCTTCTTTCACACACTTTACCAAACTCAGTCACCAGCTTCTGCAGTTTCTCACATGAATCAGCCACCAGCGCTGTATCATCAGCGAACAACTGACTCACTTCCCAAGCTCTCTCATCCCCAACAGACTGCATACTTGCCCCTCTTTCCAAACCTCTTGCATTCACCTCCCATACAACCCCATCCATAAACAAATTAAACAACCATGGAGACATCACACACCCCTATCGCAAACCTACATTCACTGAGAACCAATCACTTTCCTCTCTTCCTACACGTACACATGCCTTACATCCTCGATAAAAACTTTTCACTGCTTCTAACAACTTGCCTCCCACACCATACATTTTTAATACTTTCCACAGAGCATCTCTATCAACTCCATCATATGCCTTCTCCAGATCCATAAATGCTACATACAAATCCATTTGCTTTTCTTAGTATTTCTCAAATACATTCTTCAAAGCAAACACCTGATCCACACATCCTCTATCACTTCTGAAACCACACTGCCCTTCCCCAATCTGATTCTCTGTACATGCCTTCACCCTCTCAATATATACCACAAATATAGATTAAAAACATTGTTCTGTTTCACAAGCCTTCAGCATAAAAGTATGGGTATACATAAAGGAGAAAGTATGGGTAACTTCGGTAGACTTACTGTACTAAAAAAGTAATAATGGTTTATATGAAGGAATTGGAAGGAAATATTTCGGTACAATATGGAAACTGGTTATAAAAGGGATAATTTGTGCTAATATGAAATTTTGCAAAGGAAAAACGTACAAAGATAGACCTGTGTCCCCAATAGTACGAAGCATATTTATTTTCATTAGAATGAGGGTATCACAAAACATCTAAAATGCAGAAGCTTAAACATTTTTGCAGATACAAAAGAAAAGTATATTAATTTCCGTACGTTCTCAACAATACACTATTGTATGTTTACAAGCAATGGCTTGATACTTTTTTCATCACCATGTAGGTCTTATCTGAGTTGTTTTGATATAAATTTTTGCACAGTTTTTGATGTTATTAACAGGTGTTGTATTTGGCAATCATTTTATTCATTTACTCTACTGTCAGGCAGACATTATAAGATTAATTTACCTCAATTTGAACCCTATTCTAATAATTGCGTATATTCTCTTTTTTCATCTTTGTGTGTTTGTTCGCAAGATCCTGTATTTCGCTTTACAAAATTATATGAAATATAAACTGACTCTGCATATTACTACCTGTGTTTTCGTTTTCAACGAGTATGACTGAATATATTTCCATGTAGATAGAAATACTCTTGCATATCAGTTTGTTATACTTTGGAAGAATTATCGTAATTTGTGAGACTTGATAACTATTTTACATCCATGTACAATACACTATTGAGTTCTTTAAAGACTATAATATATTACTGTCTGTGTTTATATTTTAAGCAGATTTATGACTGCTTGTCATTATATGTGAATTTCGATATGCATGCATGTCACACAGTTACACTTTGATATCCTATTTTGTGTTACTGCATGCATGTGTGTACGCATGCACATACAGTCTATCACAAGGTGAAAAAAATGTTCTGATATATATTTATCAATACTGTATTGCACCAAATGAATATCACACGATAATTTGTTTCCTTTGATCACAATATTCAAGAATAAGGTGAAATGTAAGAGTATTAGGGAAATCTAAATTACCATAAATTATCAGCACAAACCGAAGATAGGATCATGACATGTATACATAATTACTAATTCATATCAGCACTAGCAAAGAATTTTGCATAAGTTAACATAATGTCAGCTTGTATTAAGTCTTATCATTGCTAAGGCAAAACATAACATTTATACCACACAAAGTACAATAAAGGCCTTTATTCCCTGCAGAAATTACGGCAGATTTGAATATCTTGCAATTACTTTTAAGGTCCTCGTTTTCTTTGATAGTTAAGCTCTGTTTCCCGTTTTCGAATAGTTCTTGATTCGCCCCCAGATGGCGTTACTGCAAGCATCACAAAAATTAGTATGTCAAAGTCTGAAATTGCGCTTCTTTGTATATGTTTCTTGCTGCTGAGCTCGGCCGCCATTTTTAGTCTTCTCTGTGTCGGTGCCAAAGACGGATGTGTTCTTACGCTCTGTATTTCAAGTCTGTGTTGCCTGATGTATTGGTGTCTACTCTTATTTTTGGTAAGTCAGACTTTCCTTAGCACTATGGCAATGTTTCTGTGCATTTTTCTTGAGAAGTGAGGCTTCCTTGAGCTTTTATTCGATGTATCACTTCGTAGGAAGGATTACACAGCTTCTAGTTAGGACGCCATTTTGGTTTCGTTTAGAATGCCATGATCAACACTCTTCTTTGTCCTCCTATCTTCCGTTAACCTTCATTGCTTTCTTTGGATTATTCACTTATATTCAAATGTTGTGTTTATTGAACATATGTGAAGTGCTGTGTCTGGTAGACATACATGTTTATTGCTTTTTAAGTGTGGAACAGTGCTTATAGAGGTGTTTTTTCACTCGGTGAAGTGTTTACAAGGAAGTGTTTTTTAAACTTGGTGCAATTCGTTATGTTTCCGTGTGCTCAGTGTGTGAAAAGGAGTGGAACATGGCAGCAATGGTGAATGATGTATAGAGAATGAAATGCCTGCATCGGAGTTTATTAGCAGCCAAATCCGAAGTGTCTGTTCGCGGGTAACTATATATGGGTATGGCTAAGTTGTGATAACAATGAAGTAGGCAATATATTTGAAATATTGTCATTAACCTCATTTTCATATTAAAGGTATTACGTAGATTATAAGTTATGAAATTAGGCTTATAGGCCATATAGGTTGTTAGTTATATGGTTATTTACCTCAATTAGCAGTTTAGCTCAACATGGGAATAATGACTACCTTAAGTTTTATGTCTGCAGTATACAAACAATGAGACCAGATTTTGAAGCTCCTTTTGCTGGTAAATGATGACGTGCAGTTGCATGTTGTTTACCCTAAATTTTCACAGAACAAGAATAGTAAGGATAACATTGCTAGTGAGAGGTTTTTGTCCTCGTAGTTGCCACCCATTTTAAGCAAATATTCAAAGATGGATGATAATAGATTAATCTATAATGTACCCATGACTTCAGCTCTATCATAACCCACAAATAAAGACTGGTACATGTTATATACAACATGTCGTAATTTAACTTAATTAAAATATGCCGTAATGTGTTCAAGTTGAAATAGAAATTAAGACACCGTTCATTTCCATAACTCCAGTCAAACAACGGGTTGGATATGATGACCTTCCGACCACCGTCGAGGACCACGTCACCCTCACTCGTCTACTGACATCGCAAGAGGGAGGGAGGAAGCCGTCATGACAGCACTCGTCTTGCCTCAAGGAGGATTGTACCTCCTTCACGTGTAAGTTTGGTAGTGGGGTAAACCTTCGTCGGGTCAAGGAGGGTGGTACGTCCTTCACGTGTATGAAAAACATCACAAAAAATTAGTATGTCAAAGTCTGAAATTTGCGCTTCTTTGTATGTTTCTTGCTGCTGAGCTCTGCCGCCATTTTTAGTCTTCTCTGTCGGTTCCAAAGACGGATGTGTTCTTACGCTCTGTATTTCCAGTCTGTCTTGCCTGATGTCTTGGTGTCTACTCTTCTTTTTGGTAAGTCAGACTTTCCTTAGCACTAAGGCAATGTTTGTGCATTTTTCCTTGACAAGTGGGGCTTGCTTGAGCTTTTATTCGACGTATCAATACGTAGGAAGGATTACACAGCTCTAGCTAGGACGCCATTTTGGTTTCGTTTAGAATGCCATGATCAACACTCTTCTTTCAGCCCTCCTATCTTCCGTTAACCTTCACTGCTTTCTTTGGATTATTCACTTATATTCAAATTTTGTGTGTGTTTATTGAACATATGCGAAGTGCTGCGTCTGGTAGACATACATATTTATTGCTTTTTAAGTGTGGAACAGCGCTTATAGGGTGTTTTTCACTTGAAGTGTTTACAAGGAAGTGATTTTTAAACTTAGGGCAATGCGTTCTTATGTTTCAAGTGTGCTCAGGGCTGGGATCAAAGTAAAGTGTATTATCTTCAGTGGCTCACTCTGATTATTCTTAGAGACCAGCCCCCCAGCTGTCGCAAAGGCGCGGACACTGTTGCTTCGTTGCCAGCGAACTTCATTGGGTCGTGGGTTCTGAAACTTAGTTCTACCGTTCTAATTTACCTTTCGAAGGGGTCAAAATTGGCAGCTAGCCTCTTGAGAGCCCGAACAACAAGCTCTTTTCTTTTTGTGGGCCAGTAACCAGTGTTAAGAGGGAGGGTTTCCTCTAGTGCGTCTGCCTAGTTCATAGTTAGACAAAGCTAATGAGATTCGCTGACCCTTGCGTTCTGCTTGGCTTTCAAACCTTAGAATTGGGCTTCGCAAATTCTGGTAAATGTTGGGGTCTTTGCTGTTTTATGATTTGCCAATTTTAAGTGCTTGGCGCCTTAGTTGTGTAAAACTCTTCAATTCTCTAAGACTTTCAAAACGGCAAGTTTTGAACATTGAGGCCAATAAAACATCGTTATAATAGTCTCACTAATAAAACTTTGCATATATGGAGTTTAGCTAAATAGAATAAGAATTCCAAAGGATCAACATTCTCGAATACGTCAGTTCGGCAAGCCATCACTGCTCCGTAGCGGTGGTAGCCATAACTACATGCGCAGCGACATTGCGCAGGACATGTGCAATCGTTGGTGTTCCGACTCTGTCGCGTGCCAGCTACTTACATGTTCGCAGCTGTAGTCGTTCTTTCAGAGCTAGTTGTTACTGCTCTTCCCTGCGTTGTCGCTACCCTTGCTTTGTTTTGAAGGGTTTTGAAATTTGTTCAATATATTTCATGATGTATATAATGTCGAACCTCACACAACGCATCAGTGTGATACGAACGAAGAGTCGTCAGTGAAGAGAAATTGATAATTTCATTATCGGCCAACCTTATCGCTGACGAATGGAGTGTATCAATATCTTGCTTACGAGAAGGACAGGCAGGAGTTTTCATGCAAATATCGTATTATAACGGGGAAATCGTGTGGCATAATTGTAACCTATTTGCAGAATTGATATCACCAGTGTTAAAAATATATCTTGCTGCTCAGATACTTGACCGTACTACTGCAGCACTTGGTTCAGTGGTTTGCATTAACCACTTGCAGCCTTCACCTACCTCAGCTTTATAGATATCACACCCTCTCCAGCTGAAATGTCCGAGGTACATTTTGATTGTTAGGATAATGAATGAGGATGAATGTCACAAGTCGATCATCGTGGAAGATGATGGTTTGGAAATAAGATTTTTTTTTTTATCCGCGAAGGATAATGACTCTATAATTGTATACATGTACTACAAATATAGAAAAAAAAACAAAACATTGTTCTGTTAGCCTTCGGCATAAAATTACGGGTATATATAAAGGTATGGGTAACTTCAGTAGACTTACTGTACCACAAAAGTAATAATGGTTTATATGAAGGAATTGGAAGGAAATATTTCGGTACAATATGGAAACTGGTTATAAAAGGGATACTTTGTGCCAATATTAAATTTTGCAGAGGAAAAACGTACAAAGATAGACCTATTTTCCCAATAGTACGAAGCATATTTCTATTAGAATGAGGGTATCGCTTAACATCTAAAATGCAGAAGCTTAAACATTTTTGCAGATGCAAAAGAAAAGTATATTCCGTACGTTCTCAACAATGCACGATTGTATGTTTACCAGCAATGTCTTGATACTTTTTTCATTACCATCTAGGTCTTATTTGAATTTTGATATAAATTTTTGCACCGTTTTTGATGTGTATTTGGCAATTATTATATTCATTCACTTTACTGTTAGGCCGACATTATAAGATTAATCTACCTCAATTTGAGCCTTATTCTAATGATTTCATGTTCTCTTGTTTCATCTTTGTTTTTGTTCGCAGTGCTGCGTCTGGTAGACTTACATGTTTATTGCATTTTAAGTGTGGAACAGCCCTTATAGGGGTGCTTTTCACTCGGGGAAGTGTTTACAAGGAAGTGTTTTTTAAACTTAGTGTAATGCGTTTTTATGATTCCGTGTGCTCAGTGCTGGGATCAAAGTAAAGTGTATTATCTTCAGTGGCTCACTCTGATTATTGTTAGAGACCAGCCCCGCAGCAGTCGCACAGGCGCGGACACCGTTGCTTCGTTGCCAGCGAACTTCATTGGGTCGTGGGTTCTGAAACTTGGTTCTACCGTTCTAATTTGCCTTTCGAAGGGGCCAAAATTGGCAGCTAGCCTCTTGAGAGCCCGAACAACAGGCTCTTTTCTTTTTGTGGGCCAGTAACCAGTGTTAAGAGGGAGGGTTTCCTCTAGTGCGTCTGCCTAGTTCATAGTTAGACAAAGCTAATGAGATTCGCTGACCCTTGCGTTCTGCTTGGCTTTCAAACCTTAGAATTGGGCTTCGCAAATTCTGGTAAATGTTGGGTTCTTTGCTGTTTTATGATTTGCCAATTTTAGGTGCTTAGCGCCTTAGTTGTGTAAAACGCTTCAATTCTCTTAAGACTTTCAAAACGGCAAGTTTTGAACATTATTGAGGCCAATAAAACATCGTTATAATCGTCTCACTAATAAAACTTTGCATATATGAAGTTTAGCTAAATGAAATAAGAATTCCAAAGGATCAACATGCTCGAATACGTCAGTTAGGCAAGCTATCACTGCTCCGTAGCGGTGGTAGCCATAACTACATGCGCAGCGACATTGCGCAGGACATGTGCAATCGTTGGTGTTCCGACTCTGTCGCGTGCCAGCTACTGACATGTTCGCAGCTGTAGTCGTTCTTTCAGAGCTAGTTGTTACTGCTCTTCCCTGCGTTGTCGCTACCCTTGCTTTGTTTTGAAGGGTTTTGAAATTTATTGTTCAATATTTCATGATGTATTGAATGTCGAACCTCACACAACGCATCAGTGTGATACGAAGAGTCGTCAGTGAAGAGAAATTGATAATTTCGGTATCGGCCAACTTTATCGCTGACGAATGATGGAGTGTATCAATATCCTGCTTACGAGAAGGACAGGCAGGAGTATTCATGCAAATATCGTATTATAACTGGGAAATCGTGTGGCATAATTGTAACCTATTTGCAGAATTGATATCACTATTGTTAAAAAATATCATGCTGCTCAGATACTTAACCGTACTACTGCAGCACTTGGTTCAGTGGTTTGCATTAACCACTTGCAGCCTTCACCTACCTCAGCTTTATAGATATCACACCCTCTCCAGCTGAAATGTCCGAGGTACATTTTGATTGTTAGGATAATGAATGAGGATGAATGTCACAAGTCGATCATCGTGGAAGTTGATGGTTTGGAAATAAGATTTTTTTTTTTTATCCGCGAAGGATAATGACTCTATAATTGTATACATATACCACAAATATAGAAAGAAAAAAACATTGTTCAGTTTCACAAGCCTTCAGCATAAGATTATGGGTATATATGAAGGAGAAAGTATGGGTAACTTCGGTAGACTTACTGTACCACAAAAGTAATAATGGTTTATATGAAGGAATTGGAAGGAAATATTTCGGTACAATATGGAAACAGTGGTTATAAAAGGGATAATTTGTGCTAATATGAAATTTTGCAGAGGAAAAACGTACAAAGATAGACCTGTTTTCCCAATAGTACGAAGCATATTTTTATTAGAATGAGAGTATCGCATAACATCTAAAATGCAGAAGCCTAAAAAATTTTTTTTGCACATACAAAAGAAAAGTATATTAATTTCCGTAAGTTCTCAAAAATGCACGATTGTATGTTTACAAGCAATGGCTTTATACTTTTTTCATCACCATGTAGGTCTTATTTGAGTTTTTGATTTCAATTTTTGCACAGTTTTTGATGCTATTAACAGGTGTTGTATTTGTCATTCATTCTATTCATTCACTTTACTCTCAGGCAAACATTATAAGATTAATTTACCTCAATTTGAGCCATATTCTAATAATTGCATATGTTCTCTTGTTTCATCTTTGTGTGTTTCTTCGCAAGATCCTGTATTTCGCTTTAAAAAATTATATGAAATATTAACTGACTCTGCATATTACTGCATGTATTTTCGTTTTCAACTAGTATGACTGAATATATTCAAATTTAGTGTGTTTATTGAACTTATGTGAAGTGCTGTCTGGTAGACATACATGTTTGCTTTTTAAGTGTGGAACAGTGCTTAGAGGTGTTTTTCACTCGGTGAAGTGTTTACAAGAAAGTGTTTTTAAAACTTAGTGCAATGAGTTATGTTTCCGTGTGCTCAGGGCTGGGATCAAAGTAGTGTATTACCTTCAGTGGCTCACTCTGAACATTGTTAGAGACCAGCCCCGCCGCAGTCGCAAAGGCGCGGACACTGTTGCTTCGTTGCCAGCGAACTTCATTGGATCGTGGTTCTGAACCTTGGTTCTACCGTTCTAATTTGTCTTTCGAAGGGGCCAAAATTGACAGCCAGCCTCTTGAGAGCCCGAACAACAAGCTCTTTTCATTTTGTGGGCCAGTAACCAGTGTTAAGAGGAAGGGTTTCCTCTAGTGCGTCTGCCTAGTTCATAGTTAGACAAAGCTAATGAGATTCGCTGACCCGTGCGCTCTGCTTGGCTTTCAAACCTTAGAATTGGGCTTCGCAAATTCTGGTAAATGTTGGGTTCTTTGCTGTTTTATGATTTGCCAATTTTAGGTGCTTGGCGGCCTTAGTTGTGTAAAACGCTTCAATTCTCTAAGATTGTTTCAAAACGGCAAAACGGCAATAAAACAGTTATATTCGTCTCACTAATACAACCTTGCATATATGGAGTTTAACTAAAAGAAAATAAGAATTCCAAAGGATCAACATGCTCGAATACGTCAGTTAGGCAAGCCATCACTGCTCCGTAGCGGTGGTAGCCATAACTACATGCGCAGCGACATTGCGCAGGACCATGTGCAATCGTTGGTGTTCCGACTCCGTCGCGTGCCAGCTACTGACATGTTCGGAGCTGTAATCGTTCTTTCAGAGCTAGTTGCTACTGCTCCTCCCTACGTTGTCGCTACCCTTGCTTTGTTTTGAAAGGTTTTTGAAAGTTATTGTTCATCAATATATTTCATAAGGTTGTTTTATGTACAAAAGATCTTTTATTGACCGTAAACGATGCTGACCAGCGATCCGTCCGAGTTATTTCCATGACCCGGCGGGCAGCTTCCGGGAAACCAAAGTCTTTGGGTTCCGGGGGAAGTATGGTTGCAAAGCTGAATCTTAAAGGAATTGGCGGAAGGGCACCACCAGGAGTGGAGCCTGCGGCTTAATTTGACTCGACACGGGGAAACTCAACAGGCCCAGACACCGGAAGGATTGACAGATTGAGAGTTCGTTCTCGATTCGGTAAAACTCAAACGACGACACGCGCCTTTGTGTGATATCTTTCGGGTAATTGTTTCTCTGTATTATCCCATGGAACGTACACATCAATGTATGCATGCCATCGGATTCTTTTTTGTTGCCTTCGTTTTTGACTCGTTGAGGAGGAGGTTGCATTAAAGGAGGCTGCTGCTGCATTGGGGCAGTTCACTAATACTAAGTTTAGCACGCGCAAGGCCAAGCGACATGATGTATATACTTGCCGAGGTAGAAACTCGGGTCCCCCCGTACTTTCACAAACCTTCTTAAGCAAACGACCGACCGACCTCACCTCACCTCGCCTCACCTCAAACAAATCGGCCATGATTTATTCACTTTCTGTCCATCAACTTCTATGCCTCTATGGTAACATAATTCAACTTTATTTTGTTTTTGCACACACGTGACAGGTATTTGCAACGCCGAAGGATTGCGATATAACCATTGGAGAACAACAAACATTTCATTTGCTGCTCGCTCAGAAGACTCCTTTTCGTTACTGTCGTCGCTCAAGAGAGGCATTTGCTCTTGGCGCGCCGAAGGAGTCGGAATCCCGTGGGTAGATATAGGAAAAACAGAGGAATTCCCTCTTTGGGGACTCCTTCTGAGAAGACTAAGAAGACATTCCCATGACATCCAAAAATGTGCTGCATTGAAGGCGACGGGGGAAGGCAGGCTGCGCTCACACCAGGAAGAGCCTTACATGACTTGTTACTTCCACGTTGAGGCGTCGTCTACCCCGTGCCGCAACATGTTCCGTGACTGTTCCATATGGAGAAGGATGTCTTCGAAAAGGCCTAGGATATCATCCGGCGGTCTTCTTAACTTGCTCCGTGTTTGAGCAGCTATTGCTATTCACACTGCTGCACCACTCTGATTTATCCTCTGACCGACCCACATGCACCGCCCCTAAGTGCATGGTTTGTCTGGGTCTGGCCAACACCAACAACAGTAGGTTTCAAGACCGTAATCATCATCATAGAATCAATGCATGGCTTATCCTCTGACCGACCCACATGCACCGCCCCTAAGTGCATGATTTGTCTTTGGGTCTGGCCAACACCAACAACAGTAGGTTTCAAGACCGTAATCATCATCATAGAATCAATGCATGGCTTATCCTCTGACCGGCCCACGAGCACTGCCCCTAAGTGCATCTTCTTTGGTATATGGGCCTGGCCAACACCAACAACAGCTTGGGGTAGAGCAGAAAGACCTACGATCCGCAGAAACGCGCACAGTCAAGCGACATGACATGATGTATGCATGCAGTTGCCGAGGCGGCGAGGTAGAAACTTAGATCTCCCTGTACAATATCAGGCTAGAGTAAAACTCGACAGGATCTTCTTTCCCCGCTCTTTGGCGCAGGCCCTACGTTCTCCTGCCTGTGGGTTCGCTAGATAGTAGACAACGACATTGGGAATCACTTTAACTCATTCATAAGCGTCACTATTTAGATGACGAGGCATTTGTTAACAGTACACATACAAAGCAGAGCATGTGCATTGAAGGAGGATGCTTGTACTTACACGTGCACGGCTTAATCTTTGAGACAAGCATATGAATATGCTCATGGAAGACCCGTGAAATGCATGGCTTATCCTGTGACCGACCCACATGCATGCACCACGCCCCAAAGGTGCATACATGCTTTCTCTCTCTGGGTCTGGCCAACACCAGCTTGACTTGCTACTACCACCAAGAGTCATAATAATCATTTGGGCGGCTGCTGCTGAACCGGTGTAAGACGCTCGAGGCTGGATGACGCCACCGAACCTCTCATAGCATACATGCACTCACTACAACCCCAACCACCACCAGTCAGTCTTGACTGACTGCCTGCTTCGACTGAAGCAGAAAGCGAAGAACCCAAACAACGACACGTGCCTGTGTGGTATCTTTCGGGTAATGGTTTCTCTGCATTATCCCATGGAACATACACACCAATGTATGCATGCCATCGGATTTTGGCTGCCTGCTTCGAGTGAAGCAGGGAAGCATGCTATCCGAGAAAGCGAAAAACTCGAACAACGACACGCGCCTATGTGTGGTCATCTTTCGGGTAATTGTTTTTCTACATTATCGCATGGAACATACACACCAACGTATGCATTCCATTGGATTTTTTTTTGTTGCCTTCGTTTTTGACTCGTTGAGGAGGAGGTTGCATTGATGGAGGCTGCTGCTGCATTGGGGCAGTTCACTAATACTACGATTCGCACCTGCAAGGCCAAGCGACATGATGTATATACTTGCCGAGGCGGCCAGGTAGAAACTCTGGTCCCCCCGTACTTTCACAAACCTTCTTAAGCAAACGACCGACCGACCGACCTCAACTCGCCTCAAACAAATCAGCCATGCTTTATTCACGTTCTGTCCATCAACTTCTATGCCTCTATAGTAACATAATTCAACTTGATATTGCTTTTGCACTCGCATGACAAGTATTGCAATGCCCAAGGAGTGTGATATTAGCATTGGAGAACGACAAACATCTAATTTGCTGCTCGCTCAGAAGGCTCCTTTTTGTTGCGGTCGTCGCTCAAGAAAGAGGCATTTGCTCTTGGCGCGCCGAAGGAGTCAGAAGCCGTGTGTAGATATTAGGAAAAAGAGGAATATCCTCTTTGGGGACTCCTTCGAAGAAGAATAAGAACGACTCTCATGACATCCAAAAATGTGCTGCAGCGAAGGCGACGGGGGAAAGCAGGCCGCACTCGCATCAGGAAAAGCCTTACAAGACTTCTTATTACTTCCGCGGTCAGGCAACGTCTCCCTCATGCCACAGCGAATGTGCCGTGACGGTTCCATATGGAGAAGGTCTTCAAAAAAGAGACAACAATGATGTCATTAGACTGGGTCTAATGGCATTGAAGAAGGCTCCTGCAGCTTCGTCGGTGGCATTGGGGTCGAACACTAATAATACGATGCGCACGGCCAAATGACATGATGTATGTACTTGCCGAGGTAGAAACTTAGGTCTCCCCGTACAGTTATCTCGCAGAAGAATAATGTCTTCGAAAAGACCAAGCTACCTAGCTAGGTTTGTATTTGGCGGAACTTTTTTCGACGTCGACCACTTCTCGGCGTTGAGTACTAGGCAAGTAGCGTAGCGCCAGGCGCTACACATTGCATATGGACCATCGATCGCTCCTCAGATACATTTGTCCCTTTAGAACGTCCTGGGAACTATTAGAGAGAGATTCCCATGAAACCAAGAAAGGCGCTGCATTGAAGGCGACGGAGGAAGGCAGGCCGCACTCACACCAGGAAAAGCCTTACAAGACTTCTTATTACTTCGGCAGTCAGGCGTCGTGTACCCAGTGCCACAGCAAATGTGCCGTGACGGTTCCGTACGGAGAAGGTCTTCAAAAGGACACAACAATGATGTCATTAGACTGGGTCTTATGGCAATGAAGAAGGCTCCTGCTGCTTCTTCGGCGGCATTGGGGTCGAACACTAATACTAGGATTTGCACGTGCACGGCCAAGCGACATGATGCATGTACTTGCCCAGGCGCAGAGGTAGAAACTTAGGTTTCCCCGTATCGTCATCTCGCAAACCAATAATGCCTTAAATGACCAAGCTACCTAGCTAGGTTTGCATTTCGCGAAACTTTTCTCGACGTTGACCACTTCTTCTCGGCGTCGAGTACTAGGCAAGTAGCGTAGCGCCAGGCGCTACACATTGCATATGGACCATCGATCGCTCCTCCGATACATTTGTCCCTTTAGAACGTCCTGGGAACTATTAGAGAGCGATTCCCATGAAACCAAGATAGGTGCTGCATTGAAGGCAACGGGGAAGGCAGGCGGCACTCACACCAGTAAAAGCCTTACAAAATTTCATATTACTTTCGCGGTCAGGCGTCGTGTCCCCCGTCGACTTCAATGCAGAACATTTCCTGAAAATTCCCCAAGATGGGACTTTCTCCTTGTTTTAACAATAGGCGGGATGTTGTGATGACACCCGCCCCAGCCAATTTTTATGATGATGATGAGACGTTAAGAGGGGACTTCTGCCTCGGCAACTGCATACATCATGTCATTTCGCTTGACCGTGCGCGTACGATTCGTAGGTCTGCCTCCACCAGGAAAAAGCCTTACGAGACTTATTACGTCAGCGGTCAGGCGTCGTCTCCCTCGTAGCACAGCAAATGTGCCGTGACGGTTCCATACTGAGGTCTTCAAAAAGAGACAACAATGATGTCATTAGACTGGATCTAATGGCATTGAAGAAGGCTCCTGCTGCTTCTTCGGCGGCATTTGGGTCGAACACTAATACTAGATTCGCACGCGCACGGCCAAGCGACATGATGCATGTACTTGCCGAGGCGCAGAAGTAGAAACTTAGGTCTCCCTGTACCGTCATCTCGGAAACCAACAATGTCTTCGAAAAGACCAAGCTACCTAGCTGGGTTTGTATTTGGCGGAACTTTTCTCAACGTCGACCACTTGTTGGCGCTGAGTACTAGGCAAGTAGGATAGTGCCAGGCGCTACACATTGCGTATGGACCATCAATCGCTCCACCGATACAGTTGCCCCTTTAGAACGTCCTGGAAACTACTAGAGAGCGATTACCATGAAACCAAGAAAGGCGCTGCATTGAAGGCGACGGAGGAAGACAGGCCGCACTCACACCAGGAAAAGCCTTACAAGACTTCTTATTACTTCGACAGTCACTCGTCGTGTACCCCGTGCCACAGCAAATGTGCCGTGACGGTTCCGTACGGAGAAGGTCTTCAAAAGGACACAACAATGATGTCATTAGACTGGGTCTTATGGCAGTGAAGAAGGCTCCTGCTGTTTCTTCGGCGGCATTTGGGTCGAACACATAATACGATTTGCACGCGCACGGCCAAGCGACATGATGCATGTACTTGCCCAGGCGCAGAGGTAGAAATCTAGGTTTCCCCGTACCGTCATCTCGCAAACCAAAAATGCCTTCAAAATGACCAAGCTACCTAGGTAGGTTTGCATTTGGCGGAACTTTTCTCGACGTTGACCACCACTTCTCGGATTTGAGTACTAGGCAAGTAGCGTAGCGCCAGGCGCTACGCATTGCATGTGGACCATCGATCGCTCCTCCGATACATTTGTCCCTTTAGAACGTCCTGGGAACTATTAGAGAGCGATTACCATGAAACCAAGAAAGGTGCTGCATTGAAGGCGACGGAGAAGGCAGGCGGCACTCACACCAGTAAAAGCCTTACAAGATTTCGTATTACTTTCGCGGTCAGGCGTCGTGTCCCCCGTCGCCTTCAATGCAGAACATTTCCTGAAAATTCCCCAAGATGGGATTTTCTCCTTGTTTTAACAATTGGCGGGATGTTGTGATGACACCCACCCCAGCCAATTTTTATGATGATGATGATACGTTAAGAGGGGACTTCTGCCTTGGCAACTGCATACATCATGTCATTTCGCTTGACCGTGCGCGTGCGATTCGTAGGTCTGCCTCCACCAGGAAAAAGCCTTACGAGACTTATTACTTCAGCAGTCAGGCGTCGTCTCCCTTGTAGCATAGCAAATATGCCGTGACGGTTCCATACGGAGAAGGTCTTCAATAAGAGACAACAATGATTTCATTAGACTGGTTCTAATGGCTTTGAAGAAGGCTCCTGCAACTTCGTCGGTAGCACTGGGTTCGAGCACTAATAATACGATTCGCACACGCACGGCCAAGTGACATGATGTATGTACTTGCCGAGGTAGAAACTTAGGTCTCGCTGTACAGTTCTCACAAAACAATGTCTTCGAAAAGACCAAGCTACCTAGATATGTGTGCATTTGGCATAACTTTTCTCGACGTCGACCACTTCTTCTTGGCGTTGAGTACTAGGCAAGTAGCATAGGGCCAGGCGCTACACATTACCTAAGGACCATTGATCGCTCCTGCGATACATTTGCCCCTTTAGAACGTCCTGGGAACTATTAGAGAGCGATTGCCATGAAACCAAGAAAGGCGTTGCATTGAAGGCGACGAAGGAAGGCAGACCGCACTCACACCAGGAAAAGCCTTACAAGACTTCTTATTACTTCGGCAGTCACGCGTCGTCTACCCCGTGCCACAGCAAATGTTCCATCACGGTTCCATACGGAGAAGGTCTTCAAAAAGAGACAACAATGATGTCATTAGACTGGATCTAATGGCATTGAAGAAGGCTCCTGCTGCTTCTTGGGCGGCATTTGGGTCGAACACTAATACTACGATTCGCACGCGCACGGCCAAGCGACATGATGCATGTACTTGCCGAGGCGCAGAAGTAGAAACTTAGGTCTCTCCGTACCGTCATCTCAGAAACCAACAATGTCTTCGAAAAGACCAAGCTACCTAGCCGGGTTTGTATTTGACGGAACTTTTCTCAACGTCGACCACTTCTTGGCGCTGAGTGCTAGGCAAGTAGGATAGTGCCAGGCGCTATACATTACCTATGGACCATCAATCGCTCCACCGATACAGTTGCCCCTTTAGAACGTCCTGGAAACTATTAGAGAGCGATTACCATGAAACCAAGAAAGGCGCTGCATTGAAGGCGACGGAGGAAGACAGGCCGCACTCACACCAGGAAAAGCCTTACAAGACTTCTTATTACTTCGGCAGTCACTCGTCGTGTACCCCGTGCCACAGCAAATATGCCGTGACGGTTCCGTACGGAGAAGGTCTTCAAAAGGACACAACAATGATGTCATTAGACTGGGTCTTATGGCAGTGAAGAAGGTTCCTGCTGTTTCTTCGGCGGCATTTGGGTCGAACACATACTACGATTTGCACGCGCACTGCCAAGCGACATGATGCATGTACTTGCCCAGGCGCAGAGGTAGAAACCTAGGTTTCCCCGTATTGTCATCTCGCAAACCAAAAATGCCTTCAAAATGACCAAGCTACCTAGGTAGGTTTGCATTTGGCGGAACTTTTCTCGACGTTGACCACCACTTCTCGGATTTGAGTGCTAGGCAAGTAGCTACATATTGCATGTGGACCATCGATCGCTCCTCCGATACATTTGTCCCTTTAGAACGTCCTGGGAACTATTAGAGAGCGATTACCATGAAACCAAGAAAGGTGCTGCATTGAAGGCGACGGAGAAGGCAGGCGGCACTCACACCAGTAAAAGCCTTACAAGATTTCGTATTACTTTCGCGGTCAGGCGTCGTGTCCCCCGTCGCCTTCAATGCAGAACATTTCCTGAAAATTCCCCAAGATGGGATTTTCTCCTTGTTTTAACAATTGGCGGGATGTTGTGATGACACCCACCCCAGCCAATTTTTATGATGATGATGATACGTTAAGAGGGGACTTCTGCCTTGGCAACTGCATACATCATGTCATTTCGCTTGACCGTGCGCGTGCGATTCGTAGGTCTGCCTCCACCAGGAAAAAGCCTTACGAGACTTGTTACTTCAGCAGTCAGGCGTCGTCTCCCTTGTAGCATAGCAAATATGCCGTGACGGTTCCATACGGAGAAGGTCTTCAAAAAGAGACAACAATGATGTCATTAGACTGGTTCTAATGGTTTTGAAGAAGGCTCCTGCAACTTCATCGGTAGCACTGGGTTCGAGCACTAATAATACGATTCGCACACGCACGGCCAAGTGACATGATGTATGTACTTGCCGAGGTAGAAACTTAGGTCTCGCTGTACAGTTCTCACAAAACAATAATGTCTTCGAAAAGACCAAGCTACCTAGATATGTGTGCATTTGGCATAACTTTTCTCGACGTCGACCACTTCTTCTTGGCGTTGAGTACTAGGCAAGTAGCATAGGGCCAGGCGCTACACATTACCTAAGGACCATTGATCGCTCCTGCGATACATTTGCCCCTTTAGAACGTCCTGGGAACTATTAGAGAGCGATTGCCATGAAACCAAGAAAGGCGTTGCATTGAAGGCGACGAAGGAAGGCAGACCGCACTCACACCAGGAAAAGCCTTACAAGACTTCTTATTACTTCGGCAGTCACGCGTCGTCTACCCCGTGCCACAGCAAATGTTCCATCACGGTTCCATACGGAGAAGGTCTTCAAAAAGAGACAACAATGATGTCATTAGACTGGATCTAATGGCATTGAAGAAGGCTCCTGCTGCTTCTTGGGCGGCATTTGGGTCGAACACTAATACTACGATTCGCACGCGCACGGCCAAGCGACATGATGCATGTACTTGCCGAGGCGCAGAAGTAGAAACTTAGGTCTCTCCGTACCGTCATCTCAGAAACCAACAATGTCTTCGAAAAGACCAAGCTACCTAGCCGGGTTTGTATTTGACGGAACTTTTCTCAACGTCGACCACTTCTTGGCGCTGAGTGCTAGGCAAGTAGGATAGTGCCAGGCGCTATACATTACCTATGGACCATCAATCGCTCCACCGATACAGTTGCCCCTTTAGAACGTCCTGGAAACTATTAGAGAGCGATTACCATGAAACCAAGAAAGGCGCTGCATTGAAGGCGACGGAGGAAGACAGGCCGCACTCACACCAGGAAAAGCCTTACAAGACTTCTTATTACTTCGGCAGTCACTCGTCGTGTACCCCGTGCCACAGCAAATATGCCGTGACGGTTCCGTACGGAGAAGGTCTTCAAAAGGACACAACAATGATGTCATTAGACTGGGTCTTATGGCAGTGAAGAAGGTTCCTGCTGTTTCTTCGGCGGCATTTGGGTCGAACACATACTACGATTTGCACGCGCACTGCCAAGCGACATGATGCATGTACTTGCCCAGGCGCAGAGGTAGAAACCTAGGTTTCCCCGTATTGTCATCTCGCAAACCAAAAATGCCTTCAAAATGACCAAGCTACCTAGGTAGGTTTGCATTTGGCGGAACTTTTCTCGACGTTGACCACCACTTCTCGGATTTGAGTGCTAGGCAAGTAGCTACATATTGCATGTGGACCATCGATCGCTCCTCCGATACATTTGTCCCTTTAGAACGTCCTGGGAACTATTAGAGAGCGATTACCATGAAACCAAGAAAGGTGCTGCATTGAAGGCGACGGAGAAGGCAGGCGGCACTCACACCAGTAAAAGCCTTACAAGATTTCGTATTACTTTCGCGGTCAGGCGTCGTGTCCCCCGTCGCCTTCAATGCAGAACATTTCCTGAAAATTCCCCAAGATGGGATTTTCTCCTTGTTTTAACAATTGGCGGGATGTTGTGATGACACCCACCCCAGCCAATTTTTATGATGATGATGATACGTTAAGAGGGGACTTCTGCCTTGGCAACTGCATACATCATGTCATTTCGCTTGACCGTGCGCGTGCGATTCGTAGGTCTGCCTCCACCAGGAAAAAGCCTTACGAGACTTGTTACTTCAGCAGTCAGGCGTCGTCTCCCTTGTAGCATAGCAAATATGCCGTGACGGTTCCATACGGAGAAGGTCTTCAAAAAGAGACAACAATGATGTCATTAGACTGGTTCTAATGGTTTTGAAGAAGGCTCCTGCAACTTCGTCGGTAGCACTGGGTTCGAGCACTAATAATACGATTCGCACACGCACGGCCAAGTGACATGATGTATGTACTTGCCGAGGTAGAAACTTAGGTCTCGCTGTACAGTTCTCACAAAACAATAATGTCTTCGAAAAGACCAAGCTACCTAGATATGTGTGCATTTGGCATAACTTTTCTCGACGTCGACCACTTCTTCTTGGCGTTGAGTACTAGGCAAGTAGCATAGGGCCAGGCGCTACACATTACCTAAGGACCATTGATCGCTCCTGCGATACATTTGCCCCTTTAGAACGTCCTGGGAACTATTAGAGAGCGATTGCCATGAAACCAAGAAAGGCGTTGCATTGAAGGCGACGAAGGAAGGCAGACCGCACTCACACCAGGAAAAGCCTTACAAGACTTCTTATTACTTCGGCAGTCACGCGTCGTCTACCCCGTGCCACAGCAAATGTTCCATCACGGTTCCATACGGAGAAGGTCTTCAAAAAGAGACAACAATGATGTCATTAGACTGGATCTAATGGCATTGAAGAAGGCTCCTGCTGCTTCTTGGGCGGCATTTGGGTCGAACACTAATACTACGATTCGCACGCGCACGGCCAAGCGACATGATGCATGTACTTGCCGAGGCGCAGAAGTAGAAACTTAGGTCTCTCCGTACCGTCATCTCAGAAACCAACAATGTCTTCGAAAAGACCAAGCTACCTAGCCGGGTTTGTATTTGACGGAACTTTTCTCAACGTCGACCACTTCCTGGCGCTGAGTGCTAGGCAAGTAGGATAGTGCCAGGCGCTATACATTACCTATGGACCATCAATCGCTCCACCGATACAGTTGCCCCTTTAGAACGTCCTGGAAACTATTAGAGAGCGATTACCATGAAACCAAGAAAGGCGCTGCATTGAAGGCGACGGAGGAAGACAGGCCGCACTCACACCAGGAAAAGCCTTACAAGACTTCTTATTACTTCGGCAGTCACTCGTCGTGTACCCCGTGCCACAGCAAATATGCCGTGACGGTTCCGTACGGAGAAGGTCTTCAAAAGGACACAACAATGATGTCATTAGACTGGGTCTTATGGCAGTGAAGAAGGTTCCTGCTGTTTCTTCGGCGGCATTTGGGTCGAACACATACTACGATTTGCACGCGCACTGCCAAGCGACATGATGCATGTACTTGCCCAGGCGCAGAGGTAGAAACCTAGGTTTCCCCGTATTGTCATCTCGCAAACCAAAAATGCCTTCAAAATGACCAAGCTACCTAGGTAGGTTTGCATTTGGCGGAACTTTTCTCGACGTTGACCACCACTTCTCGGATTTGAGTGCTAGGCAAGTAGCTACATATTGCATGTGGACCATCGATCGCTCCTCCGATACATTTGTCCCTTTAGAACGTCCTGGGAACTATTAGAGAGCGATTACCATGAAACCAAGAAAGGTGCTGCATTGAAGGCGACGGAGAAGGCAGGCGGCACTCACACCAGTAAAAGCCTTACAAGATTTCGTATTACTTTCGCGGTCAGGCGTCGTGTCCCCCGTCGCCTTCAATGCAGAACATTTCCTGAAAATTCCCCAAGATGGGATTTTCTCCTTGTTTTAACAATTGGCGGGATGTTGTGATGACACCCACCCCAGCCAATTTTTATGATGATGATGATGATACGTTAAGAGGGGACTTCTGCCTTGGCAACTGCATACATCATGTCATTTCGCTTGACCGTGCGCGTGCGATTCGTAGGTCTGCCTCCACCAGGAAAAAGCCTTACGAGACTTGTTACTTCAGCAGTCAGGCGTCGTCTCCTTTGTAGCATAGCAAATATGCCGTGACGGTTCCATACGGAGAAGGTCTTCAAAAAGAGACAACAATGATGTCATTAGACTGGTTCTAATGGTTTTGAAGAAGGCTCCTGCAACTTCATCGGTAGCACTGGGTTCGAGCACTAATAATACGATTCGCACACGCACGGCCAAGTGACATGATGTATGTACTTGCCGAGGTAGAAACTTAGGTCTCGCTGTACAGTTCTCACAAAACAATAATGTCTTCGAAAAGACCAAGCTACCTAGATATGTGTGCATTTGGCATAACTTTTCTCGACGTCGACCACTTCTTCTTGGCGTTGAGTACTAGGCAAGTAGCATAGGGCCAGGCGCTACACATTACCTAAGGACCATTGATCGCTCCTGCGATACATTTGCCCCTTTAGAACGTCCTGGGAACTATTAGAGAGCGATTGCCATGAAACCAAGAAAGGCGTTGCATTGAAGGCGACGAAGGAAGGCAGACCGCACTCACACCAGGAAAAGCCTTACAAGACTTCTTATTACTTCGGCAGTCACGCGTCGTCTACCCCGTGCCACAGCAAATGTTCCATCACGGTTCCATACGGAGAAGGTCTTCAAAAAGAGACAACAATGATGTCATTAGACTGGATCTAATGGCATTGAAGAAGGCTCCTGCTGCTTCTTGGGCGGCATTTGGGTCGAACACTAATACTACGATTCGCACGCGCACGGCCAAGCGACATGATGCATGTACTTGCCGAGGCGCAGAAGTAGAAACTTAGGTCTCTCCGTACCGTCATCTCAGAAACCAACAATGTCTTCGAAAAGACCAAGCTACCTAGCCGGGTTTGTATTTGACGGAACTTTTCTCAACGTCGACCACTTCTTGGCGCTGAGTGCTAGGCAAGTAGGATAGTGCCAGGCGCTATACATTACCTATGGACCATCAATCGCTCCACCGATACAGTTGCCCCTTTAGAACGTCCTGGAAACTATTAGAGAGCGATTACCATGAAACCAAGAAAGGCGCTGCATTGAAGGCGACGGAGGAAGACAGGCCGCACTCACACCAGGAAAAGCCTTACAAGACTTCTTATTACTTCGGCAGTCACTCGTCGTGTACCCCGTGCCACAGCAAATATGCCGTGAAGGTTCCGTACGGAGAAGGTCTTCAAAAGGACACAACAATGATGTCATTAGACTGGGTCTTATGGCAGTGAAGAAGGTTCCTGCTGTTTCTTCGGCGGCATTTGGGTCGAACACATACTACGATTTGCACGCGCACTGCCAAGCGACATGATGCATGTACTTGCCCAGGCGCAGAGGTAGAAACCTAGGTTTCCCCGTATTGTCATCTCGCAAACCAAAAATGCCTTCAAAATGACCAAGCTACCTAGGTAGGTTTGCATTTGGCGGAACTTTTCTCGACGTTGACCACCACTTCTCGGATTTGAGTGCTAGGCAAGTAGCTACATATTGCATGTGGACCATCGATCGCTCCTCCGATACATTTGTCCCTTTAGAACGTCCTGGGAACTATTAGAGAGCGATTACCATGAAACCAAGAAAGGTGCTGCATTGAAGGCGACGGAGAAGGCAGGCGGCACTCACACCAGTAAAAGCCTTACAAGATTTCGTATTACTTTCGCGGTCAGGCGTCGTGTCCCCCGTCGCCTTCAATGCAGAACATTTCCTGAAAATTCCCCAAGATGGGATTTTCTCCTTGTTTTAACAATTGGCGGGATGTTGTGATGACACCCACCCCAGCCAATTTTTATGATGATGATGATACGTTAAGAGGGGACTTCTGCCTTGGCAACTGCATACATCATGTCATTTCGCTTGACCGTGCGCGTGCGATTCGTAGGTCTGCCTCCACCAGGAAAAAGCCTTACGAGACTTGTTACTTCAGCAGTCAGGCGTCGTCTCCCTTGTAGCATAGCAAATATGCCGTGACGGTTCCATACGGAGAAGGTCTTCAAAAAGAGACAACAATGATGTCATTAGACTGGTTCTAATGGTTTTGAAGAAGGCTCCTGCAACTTCGTCGGTAGCACTGGGTTCGAGCACTAATAATACGATTCGCACACGCACGGCCAAGTGACATGATGTATGTACTTGCCGAGGTAGAAACTTAGGTCTCGCTGTACAGTTCTCACAAAACAATAATGTCTTCGAAAAGACCAAGCTACCTAGATATGTGTGCATTTGGCATAACTTTTCTCGACGTCGACCACTTCTTCTTGGCGTTGAGTACTAGGCAAGTAGCATAGGGCCAGGCGCTACACATTACCTAAGGACTATTGATCGCTCCTGCGATACATTTGCCCCTTTAGAACGTCCTGGGAACTATTAGAGAGCGATTGCCATGAAACCAAGAAAGGCGTTGCATTGAAGGCGACGAAGGAAGGCAGACCGCACTCACACCAGGAAAAGCCTTACAAGACTTCTTATTACTTCGGCAGTCACGCGTCGTCTACCCCGTGCCACAGCAAATGTTCCATCACGGTTCCATACGGAGAAGGTCTTCAAAAAGAGACAACAATGATGTCATTAGACTGGATCTAATGGCATTGAAGAAGGCTCCTGCTGCTTCTTGGGCGGCATTTGGGTCGAACACTAATACTACGATTCGCACGCGCACGGCCAAGCGACATGATGCATGTACTTGCCGAGGCGCAGAAGTAGAAACTTAGGTCTCTCCGTACCGTCATCTCAGAAACCAACAATGTCTTCGAAAAGACCAAGCTACCTAGCCGGGTTTGTATTTGACGGAACTTTTCTCAACGTCGACCACTTCTTGGCGCTGAGTGCTAGGCAAGTAGGATAGTGCCAGGCGCTATACATTACCTATGGACCATCAATCGCTCCACCGATACAGTTGCCCCTTTAGAACGTCCTGGAAACTATTAGAGAGCGATTACCATGAAACCAAGAAAGGCGCTGCATTGAAGGCGACGGAGGAAGACAGGCCGCACTCACACCAGGAAAAGCCTTACAAGACTTCTTATTACTTCGGCAGTCACTCGTCGTGTACCCCGTGCCACAGCAAATATGCCGTGAAGGTTCCGTACGGAGAAGGTCTTCAAAAGGACACAACAATGATGTCATTAGACTGGGTCTTATGGCAGTGAAGAAGGTTCCTGCTGTTTCTTCGGCGGCATTTGGGTCGAACACATACTACGATTTGCACGCGCACTGCCAAGCGACATGATGCATGTACTTGCCCAGGCGCAGAGGTAGAAACCTAGGTTTCCCCGTATTGTCATCTCGCAAACCAAAAATGCCTTCAAAATGACCAAGCTACCTAGGTAGGTTTGCATTTGGCGGAACTTTTCTCGACGTTGACCACCACTTCTCGGATTTGAGTGCTAGGCAAGTAGCTACATATTGCATGTGGACCATCGATCGCTCCTCCGATACATTTGTCCCTTTAGAACGTCCTGGGAACTATTAGAGAGCGATTACCATGAAACCAAGAAAGGTGCTGCATTGAAGGCGACGGAGAAGGCAGGCGGCACTCACACCAGTAAAAGCCTTACAAGATTTCGTATTACTTTCGCGGTCAGGCGTCGTGTCCCCCGTCGCCTTCAATGCAGAACATTTCCTGAAAATTCCCCAAGATGGGATTTTCTCCTTGTTTTAACAATTGGCGGGATGTTGTGATGACACCCACCCCAGCCAATTTTTATGATGATGATGATACGTTAAGAGGGGACTTCTGCCTTGGCAACTGCATACATCATGTCATTTCGCTTGACCGTGCGCGTGCGATTCGTAGGTCTGCCTCCACCAGGAAAAAGCCTTACGAGACTTATTACTTCAGCAGTCAGGCGTCGTCTCCCTTGTAGCATAGCAAATATGCCGTGACGGTTCCATACGGAGAAGGTCTTCAAAAAGAGACAACAATGATGTCATTAGACTGGTTCTAATGGCTTTGAAGAAGGCTCCTGCAACTTCGTCGGTAGCACTGGGTTCGAGCACTAATAATACGATTCGCACACGCACGGCCAAGTGACATGATGTATGTACTTGCCGAGGTAGAAACTTAGGTCTCGCTGTACAGTTCTCACAAAACAATAATGTCTTCGAAAAGACCAAGCTACCTAGATATGTGTGCATTTGGCATAACTTTTCTCGACGTCGACCACTTCTTCTTGGCGTTGAGTACTAGGCAAGTAGCATAGGGCCAGGCGCTACACATTACCTAAGGACCATTGATCGCTCCTGCGATACATTTGCCCCTTTAGAACGTCCTGGGAACTATTAGAGAGCGATTGCCATGAAACCAAGAAAGGCGTTGCATTGAAGGCGACGAAGGAAGGCAGACCGCACTCACACCAGGAAAAGCCTTACAAGACTTCTTATTACTTCGGCAGTCACGCGTCGTCTACCCCGTGCCACAGCAAATGTTCCATCACGGTTCCATACGGAGAAGGTCTTCAAAAAGAGACAACAATGATGTCATTAGACTGGATCTAATGGCATTGAAGAAGGCTCCTGCTGCTTCTTGGGCGGCATTTGGGTCGAACACTAATACTACGATTCGCACGCGCACGGCCAAGCGACATGATGCATGTACTTGCCGAGGCGCAGAAGTAGAAACTTAGGTCTCTCCGTACCGTCATCTCAGAAACCAACAATGTCTTCGAAAAGACCAAGCTACCTAGCCGGGTTTGTATTTGACGGAACTTTTCTCAACGTCGACCACTTCCTGGCGCTGAGTGCTAGGCAAGTAGGATAGTGCCAGGCGCTATACATTACCTATGGACCATCAATCGCTCCACCGATACAGTTGCCCCTTTAGAACGTCCTGGAAACTATTAGAGAGCGATTACCATGAAACCAAGAAAGGCGCTGCATTGAAGGCGACGGAGGAAGACAGGCCGCACTCACACCAGGAAAAGCCTTACAAGACTTCTTATTACTTCGGCAGTCACTCGTCGTGTACCCCGTGCCACAGCAAATATGCCGTGACGGTTCCGTACGGAGAAGGTCTTCAAAAGGACACAACAATGATGTCATTAGACTGGGTCTTATGGCAGTGAAGAAGGTTCCTGCTGTTTCTTCGGCGGCATTTGGGTCGAACACATACTACGATTTGCACGCGCACTGCCAAGCGACATGATGCATGTACTTGCCCAGGCGCAGAGGTAGAAACCTAGGTTTCCCCGTATTGTCATCTCGCAAACCAAAAATGCCTTCAAAATGACCAAGCTACCTAGGTAGGTTTGCATTTGGCGGAACTTTTCTCGACGTTGACCACCACTTCTCGGATTTGAGTGCTAGGCAAGTAGCTACATATTGCATGTGGACCATCGATCGCTCCTCCGATACATTTGTCCCTTTAGAACGTCCTGGGAACTATTAGAGAGCGATTACCATGAAACCAAGAAAGGTGCTGCATTGAAGGCGACGGAGAAGGCAGGCGGCACTCACACCAGTAAAAGCCTTACAAGATTTCGTATTACTTTCGCGGTCAGGCGTCGTGTCCCCCGTCGCCTTCAATGCAGAACATTTCCTGAAAATTCCCCAAGATGGGATTTTCTCCTTGTTTTAACAATTGGCGGGATGTTGTGATGACACCCACCCCAGCCAATTTTTATGATGATGATGATACGTTAAGAGGGGACTTCTGCCTTGGCAACTGCATACATCATGTCATTTCGCTTGACCGTGCGCGTGCGATTCGTAGGTCTGCCTCCACCAGGAAAAAGCCTTACGAGACTTGTTACTTCAGCAGTCAGGCGTCGTCTCCCTTGTAGCATAGCAAATATGCCGTGACGGTTCCATACGGAGAAGGTCTTCAAAAAGAGACAACAATGATGTCATTAGACTGGTTCTAATGGTTTTGAAGAAGGCTCCTGCAACTTCATCGGTAGCACTGGGTTCGAGCACTAATAATACGATTCGCACACGCACGGCCAAGTGACATGATGTATGTACTTGCCGAGGTAGAAACTTAGGTCTCGCTGTACAGTTCTCACAAAACAATAATGTCTTCGAAAAGACCAAGCTACCTAGATATGTGTGCATTTGGCATAACTTTTCTCGACGTCGACCACTTCTTCTTGGCGTTGAGTACTAGGCAAGTAGCATAGGGCCAGGCGCTACACATTACCTAAGGACCATTGATCGCTCCTGCGATACATTTGCCCCTTTAGAACGTCCTGGGAACTATTAGAGAGCGATTGCCATGAAACCAAGAAAGGCGTTGCATTGAAGGCGACGAAGGAAGGCAGACCGCACTCACACCAGGAAAAGCCTTACAAGACTTCTTATTACTTCGGCAGTCACGCGTCGTCTACCCCGTGCCACAGCAAATGTTCCATCACGGTTCCATACGGAGAAGGTCTTCAAAAAGAGACAACAATGATGTCATTAGACTGGATCTAATGGCATTGAAGAAGGCTCCTGCTGCTTCTTGGGCGGCATTTGGGTCGAACACTAATACTACGATTCGCACGCGCACGGCCAAGCGACATGATGCATGTACTTGCCGAGGCGCAGAAGTAGAAACTTAGGTCTCTCCGTACCGTCATCTCAGAAACCAACAATGTCTTCGAAAAGACCAAGCTACCTAGCCGGGTTTGTATTTGACGGAACTTTTCTCAACGTCGACCACTTCCTGGCGCTGAGTGCTAGGCAAGTAGGATAGTGCCAGGCGCTATACATTACCTATGGACCATCAATCGCTCCACCGATACAGTTGCCCCTTTAGAACGTCCTGGAAACTATTAGAGAGCGATTACCATGAAACCAAGAAAGGCGCTGCATTGAAGGCGACGGAGGAAGACAGGCCGCACTCACACCAGGAAAAGCCTTACAAGACTTCTTATTACTTCGGCAGTCACTCGTCGTGTACCCCGTGCCACAGCAAATATGCCGTGACGGTTCCGTACGGAGAAGGTCTTCAAAAGGACACAACAATGATGTCATTAGACTGGGTCTTATGGCAGTGAAGAAGGTTCCTGCTGTTTCTTCGGCGGCATTTGGGTCGAACACATACTACGATTTGCACGCGCACTGCCAAGCGACATGATGCATGTACTTGCCCAGGCGCAGAGGTAGAAACCTAGGTTTCCCCGTATTGTCATCTCGCAAACCAAAAATGCCTTCAAAATGACCAAGCTACCTAGGTAGGTTTGCATTTGGCGGAACTTTTCTCGACGTTGACCACCACTTCTCGGATTTGAGTGCTAGGCAAGTAGCTACATATTGCATGTGGACCATCGATCGCTCCTCCGATACATTTGTCCCTTTAGAACGTCCTGGGAACTATTAGAGAGCGATTACCATGAAACCAAGAAAGGTGCTGCATTGAAGGCGACGGAGAAGGCAGGCGGCACTCACACCAGTAAAAGCCTTACAAGATTTCGTATTACTTTCGCGGTCAGGCGTCGTGTCCCCCGTCGCCTTCAATGCAGAACATTTCCTGAAAATTCCCCAAGATGGGATTTTCTCCTTGTTTTAACAATTGGCGGGATGTTGTGATGACACCCACCCCAGCCAATTTTTATGATGATGATGATACGTTAAGAGGGGACTTCTGCCTTGGCAACTGCATACATCATGTCATTTCGCTTGACCGTGCGCGTGCGATTCGTAGGTCTGCCTCCACCAGGAAAAAGCCTTACAAGACTTATTACTTCAGCAGTCAGGCGTCGTCTCCCTTGTAGCATAGCAAATATGCCGTGACGGTTCCATACGGAGAAGGTCTTCAAAAAGAGACAACAATGATGTCATTAGACTGGTTCTAATGGCTTTGAAGAAGGCTCCTGCAACTTCGTCGGTGGCATTGGGTTCGAGCACTAATAATACGATTCGCACACGCACGGCCAAGTGACATGATGTATGTACTTGCCGAGGTAGAAACTTAGGTCTCGCTGTACAGTTCTCACAAAACAATAATGTCTTCGAAAAGACCAAGCTACCTAGATATGTGTGCATTTGGCATAACTTTTCTCGACGTCGACCACTTCTTCTTGGCGTTGAGTACTAGGCAAGTAGCATAGGGCCAGGCGCTACACATTACCTAAGGACCATTGATCGCTCCTGCGATACATTTGCCCCTTTAGAACGTCCTGGGAACTATTAGAGAGCGATTGCCATGAAACCAAGAAAGGCGTTGCATTGAAGGCGACGAAGGAAGGCAGACCGCACTCACACCAGGAAAAGCCTTACAAGACTTCTTATTACTTCGGCAGTCACGCGTCGTCTACCCCGTGCCACAGCAAATGTTCCATCACGGTTCCATACGGAGAAGGTCTTCAAAAAGAGACAACAATGATGTCATTAGACTGGATCTAATGGCATTGAAGAAGGCTCCTGCTGCTTCTTGGGCGGCATTTGGGTCGAACACTAATACTACGATTCGCACGCGCACGGCCAAGCGACATGATGCATGTACTTGCCGAGGCGCAGAAGTAGAAACTTAGGTCTCTCCGTACCGTCATCTCAGAAACCAACAATGTCTTCGAAAAGACCAAGCTACCTAGCCGGGTTTGTATTTGACGGAACTTTTCTCAACGTCGACCACTTCCTGGCGCTGAGTGCTAGGCAAGTAGGATAGTGCCAGGCGCTATACATTACCTATGGACCATCAATCGCTCCACCGATACAGTTGCCCCTTTAGAACGTCCTGGAAACTATTAGAGAGCGATTACCATGAAACCAAGAAAGGCGCTGCATTGAAGGCGACGGAGGAAGACAGGCCGCACTCACACCAGGAAAAGCCTTACAAGACTTCTTATTACTTCGGCAGTCACTCGTCGTGTACCCCGTGCCACAGCAAATATGCCGTGACGGTTCCGTACGGAGAAGGTCTTCAAAAGGAC
The DNA here is from genome assembly GCF_036320965.1 of Panulirus ornatus. Taxonomy (NCBI): domain Eukaryota; kingdom Metazoa; phylum Arthropoda; class Malacostraca; order Decapoda; family Palinuridae; genus Panulirus; species Panulirus ornatus. The sequence continues at coordinate 99,369 of NC_092280.1, read as the reverse complement.
ACAACAATGATGTCATTAGACTGGGTCTTATGGCAGTGAAGAAGGTTCCTGCTGTTTCTTCGGCGGCATTTGGGTCGAACACATACTACGATTTGCACGCGCACTGCCAAGCGACATGATGCATGTACTTGCCCAGGCGCAGAGGTAGAAACCTAGGTTTCCCCGTATTGTCATCTCGCAAACCAAAAATGCCTTCAAAATGACCAAGCTACCTAGGTAGGTTTGCATTTGGCGGAACTTTTCTCGACGTTGACCACCACTTCTCGGATTTGAGTGCTAGGCAAGTAGCTACATATTGCATGTGGACCATCGATCGCTCCTCCGATACATTTGTCCCTTTAGAACGTCCTGGGAACTATTAGAGAGCGATTACCATGAAACCAAGAAAGGTGCTGCATTGAAGGCGACGGAGAAGGCAGGCGGCACTCACACCAGTAAAAGCCTTACAAGATTTCGTATTACTTTCGCGGTCAGGCGTCGTGTCCCCCGTCGCCTTCAATGCAGAACATTTCCTGAAAATTCCCCAAGATGGGATTTTCTCCTTGTTTTAACAATTGGCGGGATGTTGTGATGACACCCACCCCAGCCAATTTTTATGATGATGATGATACGTTAAGAGGGGACTTCTGCCTTGGCAACTGCATACATCATGTCATTTCGCTTGACCGTGCGCGTGCGATTCGTAGGTCTGCCTCCACCAGGAAAAAGCCTTACGAGACTTGTTACTTCAGCAGTCAGGCGTCGTCTCCCTTGTAGCATAGCAAATATGCCGTGACGGTTCCATACGGAGAAGGTCTTCAAAAAGAGACAACAATGATGTCATTAGACTGGTTCTAATGGTTTTGAAGAAGGCTCCTGCAACTTCATCGGTAGCACTGGGTTCGAGCACTAATAATACGATTCGCACACGCACGGCCAAGTGACATGATGTATGTACTTGCCGAGGTAGAAACTTAGGTCTCGCTGTACAGTTCTCACAAAACAATAATGTCTTCGAAAAGACCAAGCTACCTAGATATGTGTGCATTTGGCATAACTTTTCTCGACGTCGACCACTTCTTCTTGGCGTTGAGTACTAGGCAAGTAGCATAGGGCCAGGCGCTACACATTACCTAAGGACCATTGATCGCTCCTGCGATACATTTGCCCCTTTAGAACGTCCTGGGAACTATTAGAGAGCGATTGCCATGAAACCAAGAAAGGCGTTGCATTGAAGGCGACGAAGGAAGGCAGACCGCACTCACACCAGGAAAAGCCTTACAAGACTTCTTATTACTTCGGCAGTCACGCGTCGTCTACCCCGTGCCACAGCAAATGTTCCATCACGGTTCCATACGGAGAAGGTCTTCAAAAAGAGACAACAATGATGTCATTAGACTGGATCTAATGGCATTGAAGAAGGCTCCTGCTGCTTCTTGGGCGGCATTTGGGTCGAACACTAATACTACGATTCGCACGCGCACGGCCAAGCGACATGATGCATGTACTTGCCGAGGCGCAGAAGTAGAAACTTAGGTCTCTCCGTACCGTCATCTCAGAAACCAACAATGTCTTCGAAAAGACCAAGCTACCTAGCCGGGTTTGTATTTGACGGAACTTTTCTCAACGTCGACCACTTCCTGGCGCTGAGTGCTAGGCAAGTAGGATAGTGCCAGGCGCTATACATTACCTATGGACCATCAATCGCTCCACCGATACAGTTGCCCCTTTAGAACGTCCTGGAAACTATTAGAGAGCGATTACCATGAAACCAAGAAAGGCGCTGCATTGAAGGCGACGGAGGAAGACAGGCCGCACTCACACCAGGAAAAGCCTTACAAGACTTCTTATTACTTCGGCAGTCACTCGTCGTGTACCCCGTGCCACAGCAAATATGCCGTGACGGTTCCGTACGGAGAAGGTCTTCAAAAGGACACAACAATGATGTCATTAGACTGGGTCTTATGGCAGTGAAGAAGGTTCCTGCTGTTTCTTCGGCGGCATTTGGGTCGAACACATACTACGATTTGCACGCGCACTGCCAAGCGACATGATGCATGTACTTGCCCAGGCGCAGAGGTAGAAACCTAGGTTTCCCCGTATTGTCATCTCGCAAACCAAAAATGCCTTCAAAATGACCAAGCTACCTAGGTAGGTTTGCATTTGGCGGAACTTTTCTCGACGTTGACCACCACTTCTCGGATTTGAGTGCTAGGCAAGTAGCTACATATTGCATGTGGACCATCGATCGCTCCTCCGATACATTTGTCCCTTTAGAACGTCCTGGGAACTATTAGAGAGCGATTACCATGAAACCAAGAAAGGTGCTGCATTGAAGGCGACGGAGAAGGCAGGCGGCACTCACACCAGTAAAAGCCTTACAAGATTTCGTATTACTTTCGCGGTCAGGCGTCGTGTCCCCCGTCGCCTTCAATGCAGAACATTTCCTGAAAATTCCCCAAGATGGGATTTTCTCCTTGTTTTAACAATTGGCGGGATGTTGTGATGACACCCACCCCAGCCAATTTTTATGATGATGATGATACGTTAAGAGGGGACTTCTGCCTTGGCAACTGCATACATCATGTCATTTCGCTTGACCGTGCGCGTGCGATTCGTAGGTCTGCCTCCACCAGGAAAAAGCCTTACGAGACTTGTTACTTCAGCAGTCAGGCGTCGTCTCCCTTGTAGCATAGCAAATATGCCGTGACGGTTCCATACGGAGAAGGTCTTCAAAAAGAGACAACAATGATGTCATTAGACTGGTTCTAATGGTTTTGAAGAAGGCTCCTGCAACTTCGTCGGTAGCACTGGGTTCGAGCACTAATAATACGATTCGCACACGCACGGCCAAGTGACATGATGTATGTACTTGCCGAGGTAGAAACTTAGGTCTCGCTGTACAGTTCTCACAAAACAATAATGTCTTCGAAAAGACCAAGCTACCTAGATATGTGTGCATTTGGCATAACTTTTCTCGACGTCGACCACTTCTTCTTGGCGTTGAGTACTAGGCAAGTAGCATAGGGCCAGGCGCTACACATTACCTAAGGACCATTGATCGCTCCTGCGATACATTTGCCCCTTTAGAACGTCCTGGGAACTATTAGAGAGCGATTGCCATGAAACCAAGAAAGGCGTTGCATTGAAGGCGACGAAGGAAGGCAGACCGCACTCACACCAGGAAAAGCCTTACAAGACTTCTTATTACTTCGGCAGTCACGCGTCGTCTACCCCGTGCCACAGCAAATGTTCCATCACGGTTCCATACGGAGAAGGTCTTCAAAAAGAGACAACAATGATGTCATTAGACTGGATCTAATGGCATTGAAGAAGGCTCCTGCTGCTTCTTGGGCGGCATTTGGGTCGAACACTAATACTACGATTCGCACGCGCACGGCCAAGCGACATGATGCATGTACTTGCCGAGGCGCAGAAGTAGAAACTTAGGTCTCTCCGTACCGTCATCTCAGAAACCAACAATGTCTTCGAAAAGACCAAGCTACCTAGCCGGGTTTGTATTTGACGGAACTTTTCTCAACGTCGACCACTTCCTGGCGCTGAGTGCTAGGCAAGTAGGATAGTGCCAGGCGCTATACATTACCTATGGACCATCAATCGCTCCACCGATACAGTTGCCCCTTTAGAACGTCCTGGAAACTATTAGAGAGCGATTACCATGAAACCAAGAAAGGCGCTGCATTGAAGGCGACGGAGGAAGACAGGCCGCACTCACACCAGGAAAAGCCTTACAAGACTTCTTATTACTTCGGCAGTCACTCGTCGTGTACCCCGTGCCACAGCAAATATGCCGTGACGGTTCCGTACGGAGAAGGTCTTCAAAAGGACACAACAATGATGTCATTAGACTGGGTCTTATGGCAGTGAAGAAGGTTCCTGCTGTTTCTTCGGCGGCATTTGGGTCGAACACATACTACGATTTGCACGCGCACTGCCAAGCGACATGATGCATGTACTTGCCCAGGCGCAGAGGTAGAAACCTAGGTTTCCCCGTATTGTCATCTCGCAAACCAAAAATGCCTTCAAAATGACCAAGCTACCTAGGTAGGTTTGCATTTGGCGGAACTTTTCTCGACGTTGACCACCACTTCTCGGATTTGAGTGCTAGGCAAGTAGCTACATATTGCATGTGGACCATCGATCGCTCCTCCGATACATTTGTCCCTTTAGAACGTCCTGGGAACTATTAGAGAGCGATTACCATGAAACCAAGAAAGGTGCTGCATTGAAGGCGACGGAGAAGGCAGGCGGCACTCACACCAGTAAAAGCCTTACAAGATTTCGTATTACTTTCGCGGTCAGGCGTCGTGTCCCCCGTCGCCTTCAATGCAGAACATTTCCTGAAAATTCCCCAAGATGGGATTTTCTCCTTGTTTTAACAATTGGCGGGATGTTGTGATGACACCCACCCCAGCCAATTTTTATGATGATGATGATACGTTAAGAGGGGACTTCTGCCTTGGCAACTGCATACATCATGTCATTTCGCTTGACCGTGCGCGTGCGATTCGTAGGTCTGCCTCCACCAGGAAAAAGCCTTACGAGACTTGTTACTTCAGCAGTCAGGCGTCGTCTCCCTTGTAGCATAGCAAATATGCCGTGACGGTTCCATACGGAGAAGGTCTTCAAAAAGAGACAACAATGATGTCATTAGACTGGTTCTAATGGTTTTGAAGAAGGCTCCTGCAACTTCATCGGTAGCACTGGGTTCGAGCACTAATAATACGATTCGCACACGCACGGCCAAGTGACATGATGTATGTACTTGCCGAGGTAGAAACTTAGGTCTCGCTGTACAGTTCTCACAAAACAATAATGTCTTCGAAAAGACCAAGCTACCTAGATATGTGTGCATTTGGCATAACTTTTCTCGACGTCGACCACTTCTTCTTGGCGTTGAGTACTAGGCAAGTAGCATAGGGCCAGGCGCTACACATTACCTAAGGACCATTGATCGCTCCTGCGATACATTTGCCCCTTTAGAACGTCCTGGGAACTATTAGAGAGCGATTGCCATGAAACCAAGAAAGGCGTTGCATTGAAGGCGACGAAGGAAGGCAGACCGCACTCACACCAGGAAAAGCCTTACAAGACTTCTTATTACTTCGGCAGTCACGCGTCGTCTACCCCGTGCCACAGCAAATGTTCCATCACGGTTCCATACGGAGAAGGTCTTCAAAAAGAGACAACAATGATGTCATTAGACTGGATCTAATGGCATTGAAGAAGGCTCCTGCTGCTTCTTGGGCGGCATTTGGGTCGAACACTAATACTACGATTCGCACGCGCACGGCCAAGCGACATGATGCATGTACTTGCCGAGGCGCAGAAGTAGAAACTTAGGTCTCTCCGTACCGTCATCTCAGAAACCAACAATGTCTTCGAAAAGACCAAGCTACCTAGCCGGGTTTGTATTTGACGGAACTTTTCTCAACGTCGACCACTTCCTGGCGCTGAGTGCTAGGCAAGTAGGATAGTGCCAGGCGCTATACATTACCTATGGACCATCAATCGCTCCACCGATACAGTTGCCCCTTTAGAACGTCCTGGAAACTATTAGAGAGCGATTACCATGAAACCAAGAAAGGCGCTGCATTGAAGGCGACGGAGGAAGACAGGCCGCACTCACACCAGGAAAAGCCTTACAAGACTTCTTATTACTTCGGCAGTCACTCGTCGTGTACCCCGTGCCACAGCAAATATGCCGTGACGGTTCCGTACGGAGAAGGTCTTCAAAAGGACACAACAATGATGTCATTAGACTGGGTCTTATGGCAGTGAAGAAGGTTCCTGCTGTTTCTTCGGCGGCATTTGGGTCGAACACATACTACGATTTGCACGCGCACTGCCAAGCGACATGATGCATGTACTTGCCCAGGCGCAGAGGTAGAAACCTAGGTTTCCCCGTATTGTCATCTCGCAAACCAAAAATGCCTTCAAAATGACCAAGCTACCTAGGTAGGTTTGCATTTGGCGGAACTTTTCTCGACGTTGACCACCACTTCTCGGATTTGAGTGCTAGGCAAGTAGCTACATATTGCATGTGGACCATCGATCGCTCCTCCGATACATTTGTCCCTTTAGAACGTCCTGGGAACTATTAGAGAGCGATTACCATGAAACCAAGAAAGGTGCTGCATTGAAGGCGACGGAGAAGGCAGGCGGCACTCACACCAGTAAAAGCCTTACAAGATTTCGTATTACTTTCGCGGTCAGGCGTCGTGTCCCCCGTCGCCTTCAATGCAGAACATTTCCTGAAAATTCCCCAAGATGGGATTTTCTCCTTGTTTTAACAATTGGCGGGATGTTGTGATGACACCCACCCCAGCCAATTTTTATGATGATGATGATACGTTAAGAGGGGACTTCTGCCTTGGCAACTGCATACATCATGTCATTTCGCTTGACCGTGCGCGTGCGATTCGTAGGTCTGCCTCCACCAGGAAAAAGCCTTACGAGACTTATTACTTCAGCAGTCAGGCGTCGTCTCCCTTGTAGCATAGCAAATATGCCGTGACGGTTCCATACGGAGAAGGTCTTCAAAAAGAGACAACAATGATGTCATTAGACTGGTTCTAATGGTTTTGAAGAAGGCTCCTGCAACTTCATCGGTAGCACTGGGTTCGAGCACTAATAATACGATTCGCACACGCACGGCCAAGTGACATGATGTATGTACTTGCCGAGGTAGAAACTTAGGTCTCGCTGTACAGTTCTCACAAAACAATAATGTCTTCGAAAAGACCAAGCTACCTAGATATGTGTGCATTTGGCATAACTTTTCTCGACGTCGACCACTTCTTCTTGGCGTTGAGTACTAGGCAAGTAGCATAGGGCCAGGCGCTACACATTACCTAAGGACCATTGATCGCTCCTGCGATACATTTGCCCCTTTAGAACGTCCTGGGAACTATTAGAGAGCGATTGCCATGAAACCAAGAAAGGCGTTGCATTGAAGGCGACGAAGGAAGGCAGACCGCACTCACACCAGGAAAAGCCTTACAAGACTTCTTATTACTTCGGCAGTCACGCGTCGTCTACCCCGTGCCACAGCAAATGTTCCATCACGGTTCCATACGGAGAAGGTCTTCAAAAAGAGACAACAATGATGTCATTAGACTGGATCTAATGGCATTGAAGAAGGCTCCTGCTGCTTCTTGGGCGGCATTTGGGTCGAACACTAATACTACGATTCGCACGCGCACGGCCAAGCGACATGATGCATGTACTTGCCGAGGCGCAGAAGTAGAAACTTAGGTCTCTCCGTACCGTCATCTCAGAAACCAACAATGTCTTCGAAAAGACCAAGCTACCTAGCCGGGTTTGTATTTGACGGAACTTTTCTCAACGTCGACCACTTCCTGGCGCTGAGTGCTAGGCAAGTAGGATAGTGCCAGGCGCTATACATTACCTATGGACCATCAATCGCTCCACCGATACAGTTGCCCCTTTAGAACGTCCTGGAAACTATTAGAGAGCGATTACCATGAAACCAAGAAAGGCGCTGCATTGAAGGCGACGGAGGAAGACAGGCCGCACTCACACCAGGAAAAGCCTTACAAGACTTCTTATTACTTCGGCAGTCACTCGTCGTGTACCCCGTGCCACAGCAAATATGCCGTGACGGTTCCGTACGGAGAAGGTCTTCAAAAGGACACAACAATGATGTCATTAGACTGGGTCTTATGGCAGTGAAGAAGGTTCCTGCTGTTTCTTCGGCGGCATTTGGGTCGAACACATACTACGATTTGCACGCGCACTGCCAAGCGACATGATGCATGTACTTGCCCAGGCGCAGAGGTAGAAACCTAGGTTTCCCCGTATTGTCATCTCGCAAACCAAAAATGCCTTCAAAATGACCAAGCTACCTAGGTAGGTTTGCATTTGGCGGAACTTTTCTCGACGTTGACCACCACTTCTCGGATTTGAGTGCTAGGCAAGTAGCTACATATTGCATGTGGACCATCGATCGCTCCTCCGATACATTTGTCCCTTTAGAACGTCCTGGGAACTATTAGAGAGCGATTACCATGAAACCAAGAAAGGTGCTGCATTGAAGGCGACGGAGAAGGCAGGCGGCACTCACACCAGTAAAAGCCTTACAAGATTTCGTATTACTTTCGCGGTCAGGCGTCGTGTCCCCCGTCGCCTTCAATGCAGAACATTTCCTGAAAATTCCCCAAGATGGGATTTTCTCCTTGTTTTAACAATTGGCGGGATGTTGTGATGACACCCACCCCAGCCAATTTTTATGATAATAATGATGATGAGACGTTGAGGGGACTTCTGCCTTGGCAACTGCATACATCATGTCATTTCGCTTGACCGTGCGCGTGCGATTCGTAGGTCTGCCTCCACCAGGAAAAAGCCTTACGAGACTTATTACTTCAGCAGTCAGGCGTCGTCTCCCTTGTAGCATAGCAAATATGCCGTGACGGTTCCATACGGAGAAGGTCTTCAATAAGAGACAACAATGATTTCATTAGACTGGTTCTAATGGCTTTGAAGAAGGCTCCTGCAACTTCGTCGGTAGCACTGGGTTCGAGCACTAATAATACGATTCGCACACGCACGGCCAAGTGACATGATGTATGTACTTGCCGAGGTAGAAACTTAGGTCTCGCTGTACAGTTCTCACAAAACAATAATGTCTTCGAAAAGACCAAGCTACCTAGATATGTGTGCATTTGGCATAACTTTTCTCGACGTCGACCACTTCTTCTTGGCGTTGAGTACTAGGCAAGTAGCATAGGGCCAGGCGCTACACATTACCTAAGGACCATTGATCGCTCCTGCGATACATTTGCCCCTTTAGAACGTCCTGGGAACTATTAGAGAGCGATTGCCATGAAACCAAGAAAGGCGTTGCATTGAAGGCGACGAAGGAAGGCAGACCGCACTCACACCAGGAAAAGCCTTACAAGACTTCTTATTACTTCGGCAGTCACGCGTCGTCTACCCCGTGCCACAGCAAATGTTCCATCACGGTTCCATACGGAGAAGGTCTTCAAAAAGAGACAACAATGATGTCATTAGACTGGATCTAATGGCATTGAAGAAGGCTCCTGCGCTCTTGGGCGCATTTGGGTCGAACACTAACACGTCGCACGCGCACGGCCAAGCGACATGATGCATGTACTTGCGAGCGCAGAAGTAAACTTAGTCTCTCCGTACCGTCATCTCAGAACCAACAATGTCTTCGAAAGACCAAGCCCTAGCGGTTTGTATTTGCGGAACTTTCTCAACGTCGACCACTCCTGGCGCTGAGTGCTAGCTAAGGCGCATAGCGACGAGGAGGCGCACCCAGAAGCTACAAACTTTATTACTTCGGCAGCCTCTTGTACCGTGCACGCATAGCTGACGTCGACGAGAAGTCTCAAGGACACAAATGATGCATATGCTTAGCAGGAAGAGGTCCGCTTCTCGGGCATTGTCGAACACTCAGATTGCACGCGCACTGCCAAGCGACTATCATGACTGCCGCGCGAGTAAACTAGTTCCGATTGCATTCGCAACAAGCTTCAAGACCAGCACTGGTTGCTTGGCGAACTTTCTCGACGTTACCCACTTCGTGATTAGCAGTGTACAACTGTGACCATCGACGCTCCTCCATACATTGCCTTTACGCGAACAAGCATACCAGAACAAAAGGTGCTGCTTGAGGCACGGGAGCGCTCCACATAAAAGCCTACAATTCATTACTTCGCGTCGCGTCGTCCGTGCTATGCAAATTTCCTGAAAATTCCATGTTTTTCTGTTAACAATTGGCGGGAGTTGTGAGCCACACCATTTGATGAATACTAGGACTGCCTGCAACTGCTCTCTGTCTCGTGACGTGCGCGTGCGATTCGTAGGTCTGCTCCACCAGAAAACCTACAACTTCTCACAGTCAGGCTCGTCCTGTCATAGCATCCGTCGTCATACGAAAGCTAAAGAAAACAAGATCATTAGACGTTCTAATGTTGAAGAAGTCGAACTCTCGGTAGCCGGGTCGAGCAATATACGATGCACACCACGCAGACTGATTGAGCCGAGTAACTTGTCCGCTGTACAGTCCCAACATCTCGAACAGCACTAATTTGCATTGATAATTCTCGACGTCGACCACTCTCTGGCGTGATCAGGCAAGTAATAGCCGGCGCTACATACCAAGACCATTGATGCTCCTCGTACATGCCCCTTAACGTCGACTAGAGACGATTGCCAGACCAGAAGCGTCTGAAGGCGAGAAGCAGACGCACTCAACCGAAACCTAAAGATCTATTATTCGCATCACGCCTCTACCTGCACGCAAATGTTCCTCACGTCCACGGAAGTCTAAAGACACAGTCATACTGTCAGCATTAGAAGCTCCGTGCTTCTGGCGGCATTTGGGTCGAACACTAAATACGTTCGCACCGCGCCGGCCAAGCGACATGATGCAGACTTGCCGAGGCGCAGAGAAAACTTAGGTCCTCCTACCGCATCTCAAAACCACAATGTCTTCGAAAAGACAAGCTACTAGCCGGTTTGTATTGACGGAACTTTTCTCAACGTCGACCACTCTTGGCGCTGAGTGCTAGGCAGCAG